>NC_133649.1:108984736-109284736 GCF_009905375.1 Apium graveolens | reverse complement strand
ATGTTCCCTTTCAAACTTAACTTATGCAACTATTGTGAAATATCCTATTGATTATCGTAATGATCTTTTTTTGATACTTTCTTCCTTAAACATTGAATCATTGATATTTATCCTTCATGACCCCACTAGTGAGAGATAGTTTCCCTTGATAATGGAATAAATTAATATCTTTACTTAGAATCTTTGGAATTTCCCTCTAGCATCAGTTTTACAAATGAAAATTGCTTAAAAGAGATTTTCAAAACAAAAGAAATATTTTGTGAGATTAGTGAATTGGACTAAGACGCAAGTCCCTTTCATATTTATGATATTAGGCTTAAAAGTTGCCTAGGGATCCAAATTAAAAATTGTTAGAACCCGGCGAGGTTCGGTATTACTTCACGGCTGTTCACCGGCTGTCATCTGTAGCGTTATAAAATGATTTTTGAGCAATGATTTGGCTTAAAAATGAATTGAATTGAATAATGATGCCATCCACCCCAACTTCGAGTTATGAATTTCTATATTGTTAAATTTTGTTTCATTATATATCTTGCTGAGCATTTGCCTCACTCTTTGCTATTTATTCATGTTATTTCAGCTAGCAAGTATGGTTAAATTCAAGCAGACTTCTCGCAAGTCTACCGGTGGAGATGCTGAGGCTTATGTGAGAGCTCAGGTAGTATAACCAGCGTTCGTGTGAGGACCTGTAGCTATGTAATAGTTGTTAGTGTTGGACTGTTCAAATACTGATTCTTTACGATCTTGGATTATGGTGTAAACAACCATTTGTAATAATTTATATTTATTAGTTGTTATCTTTTGGTTTTAATTTCGGGCTGCCATATGTGTTGATATCAGAGCTCAGGTTTAGAGTCGCTGAACAGTCTAAATAGGATATAGAGTATATATATATAGGAAATACGAGAGAGTAGGTAGATATTATTCGAGTAAGTTGCTAATATTTCCCCATCATATATATATATATTATTTTTCAGTAAAGGATGCATTTGTCCTCGTCCTCAGTGCCATCCGACATTATTGCTTTCTCCGTGTATGCTGACTTGAGGGTTCAGTTGGATAGGCTTCAAGGGAAGTACGATCGACTTATGGAATGACTAGATGTAGCTTTTTAGGATGCTTCATGAGTTAGAGAGGAACCTAAGGCACAGTTAATTGCGAGACTCGAGTCCTTGACGCAGTTTGTTTACACTAAGCTCGGGGAGATGCCAGCACACCACAACTGCAGTAGTCAGTACACTATCCAGATGGTAGCAAATGAACTCCAGGGCATCGTGAAGGTACTTCATGGAGAATAGTGGGAAGAGTTTACGATAGCTCGAAACGATAACGAGGACACTTAGGAGGATGACCGTTAGGCCGAACTAGGAGCCATATTTCCTAATTCCTTTCCAGTTGTCTATCCTTTATGTTGTTGTACCTTTCGAACTATGTTGTTCCTTATTTCCCTTTTGAGAACTATAATGTTGTTGTATTTTAAATTCAAACCTTATTTGGTTATGTTGGACCCTGTTTTAATGTTTATGCACCATCATTTTGTTTCAGCTTCACCTTCGTTTCTATATCTAGAACTGTATATCACCTTTATTGCTAACAATCGAAATCTGAATGCATGTGATCACCTTAACTTCGTAACACCTTGATTTTGAAATAATTGCAATATTCACAACTGTTTTGTTATACCTTTTATTTCAGAATCATGCCACCTAAAAAGATGAAGCAAACCAGTACTTCTACTACAACCACAACAGATCCCAATATCCTTCGAATATTGAAAACTTTGCAACAACAAACCAATACAATATCTCAGCAACAACAAACTCTTCAATAACAATTCCAACAACAACAATTTTGAATCCTATAAAATCATGATAGACACCAACATCAACCAGATCCACCAGTACCACCTCAACCATTTGTGACTTTTAAAGCTTTTCAGAATGTGAACCCTCCAGCTTTTCATGAAACCACTGATCCAGTTGTAACGAACATATGGATAAGAGAAATGGAAAGAGCTTTTGAGTTAGTTCAACTAGGGGAAGATCAGAAGATGGTATATGCTAGTTATTTCCTAAAAGGTGAAGTTATCTATTGGTGGGATTCAGTTCGAGCTTTGGAAGAAACTCAAATGATTGCATGGGAGCAATTCAAGGAACTATTTATGGAGAAGTATTATCCTAAGTATATGTAGAATCAAATGGAGATAAAATTTCTGGAATTGAAGCAAGGAAGTATGATTGTCTTAAAATATGAGAAGAAGTTCATAGAGTTATCGAGGTTTGTGACGAAGTATGTGTATACAGAGGAAGTGAAGGCCAAGAGGTTTCAACAGGGCCTTGAATATTGGATTCGAGATAAGGTGTTAATTTTTGAGATTGGTACTTATGCAGGAGTAGTGCAGAAGGCAGCTTTGATTGAGAGTAACGAAGTGCAATCTAGGAAGGATAGAGATAACAAGAAAAGGAAGATGCTTTTCGGTGGATATAGATCAGGATCCGGGAATCCGCAAGACAGAGATGTGAAGAGGATTGAATTCCAGAAGGGTGGAAATTCTCAAAGGAAAGGGGAGACAAACAGGAGGTAGGAGAACTAAGGGAGTTATTAACATAATCAGGGCCAAGCAAGGGAGAATAGGTCGCAAAGGGTTGAATATAAGTATTGTGGAAAGAAGCATCCAGAAGATTGAAATAAGATTAATATGACATGTTATCGGTGTAATTAGAAGGGCCATTTGGCTAATGAATGTAAAGCTCAAAAGACGGGAGTTACATGCTTCAAGTGCGGGAAGCCAGGACACATGGCTAGAGGGTGCAAATCGGCAGGACCAATCAAGAGTATGATGAGTGTAGCAACCACCAGTTTGACTATACCAGCTGATGTATTGGCTTTACCTCCACCATCTGAACCAGTTCCACAAGAGACCGTAAGAATGTTTGACTTGAAAATGAAGGATTCAGTTCAGAATTCAGAAGTGATAGCAGGTAAACTTTATGTGAATAACATGGAAGCTAAGGTATTAATTGATTCAGGAGCTACGAGATCCTTTATATCTGAAATTTTTGTTGATAGACTAGGATATAATAGACCGTGAATGAAGTAATAAACGTGGTAATTTCTAACCAGGAGAAGGTACATGTAAGTCAATTTTGCCCAAAGTATGAGATCAATATCTCCGGGCATAAGCTCCCAGTTGAATTGATACTCTTCAAATTAGGGGAATTTTATATAATATTAGGAATGTATTGGTTAGGAAAGAATAATGCTCAGATAGATTGTAGATCTAAAAAGGTTTATTTAAGAGTGAAAAATGGAGAAAAGGTAATATTTAGAGGTCAGAGGCAAGGACAATTGTTTCTTACGGTTGTTCAAGCTAAAAAGTTGCTTAGGAAAGGTTGTGAAGCATTTCTAGCCTATGTGGTGGATACAAAGAAGGAAGCTCCCAGCTTAGAAGAGATCCCAGTGATTAAGGAGTTTGCAGACGTGTTTCCAGAAGAGTTACCAGGACTACCGCTAGATCGACAAATTGAGTTCGAGATTAACCTTGCTCCAGGTGCAGAACTAGTTTCAAAGGCACCATATAGAATGGCACCAGCAGAGTTGAAAGAATTAGTGAGCCAGCTATAAGAACTTTTGGATAAAGGAGTAATAAGGCCAAGTACGTCGACATGGAGATCGCCAGTTCTATTCGTAAAATATGACGGAAGTATGAGATTGTGTATAGATTATTTAGAGTTGAACAAGTTGACGATTAAGAACCGATATTCATTACCAAGGATATATGATCTATTTGACCAATTAAAAGGAGCTAATTGTTTTTCGAAGATTGATTTGAGGTCAGGATACCATCAGTTGAAGATCAAACCAGAAGTTATTCTGAAGATGGCATTTAGAACAAGATACAGACATTGTAAGTTTTTAGTCATGCCTTTTTGGTTAACGAATGCCCCTGCAGCTTTTATAGATCTGATGAATCGAGTTTTTGAGAAATACTTGGACAAGTTTGTCGTGGTATTCATTGATGACATTTTGATATACTCCAAGTGATAAGAAGAGCACGGGAAACATTTATGGATAGCGTTGGAAATTCTCCGATAGGAGAAGTTATACACGAAATTTTCCAAGTGTAAGTTTTGGTTAAGAGAAGTCCAATTTATAGGACATGTAATTGGGAGTGAAGAAATTAGGGTAGATCCCGCAAATATTGAAGCGGTCATGAGTTGAGAAAAACCAAGAACGCCTACGAAAGTGTGAAGTTTTCTAGGATTGGCAGGATACTATAGAAGATTCATAAAATATTTCTCAAAGATTGCCACACCATTGACTAAGTTGACAAGGAAGAACCGGAATTTTGAATGGAATGCAGAATGTGACGGAAGCTTTCAAGAGCCAAAGCAGAAGTTAGTTACCGCTCCAGTGTTAGTACTACCAGATGATAAAGGATAATTTGTAATTTTCAGTGATGCTTCACATAAAGGATTAAGCTATGTACTAATGCAACACAATAAGGTGATTGCATATGCATCAAGATAGCTTAAACCCCATGAGCTGAAGTATCCTACGCACGATTTGGAGTTAGCCACCATTGTATTTGTGCTCAAGATATGGAGACACTATCTATATGGAGAAATATGCGAAATTTATACAGATCATAAGAGCCTGAAGTATATATTTACGCAAAAGGAACTCAACATGAGGCAACGGAGATGGTTGGAACTAATTAAGTATTACAATTTCTCGATACACTATCACCCGGGAAAAGAAAATGTGGTAGCCGATGCTTTGAGTAGAAAAGATAAGTTGAATATAATGACAATGTCAAAGGAATTGTCTAAGGAGATTGAGGAATTTCAGTTGGAACTCTATGATTTTGGAGGAATGAAGGAAATGTGTCAAGCTATTACCTTCCAACCAGAATTGCTGGAGAAGATAAGGAGATGTCAGGAAGAGATATTGAATCAGGAGAATTATCAACTGACAGGAGGGGAATTATGCACGTAAAAAGATGACCAAGGTGAATTAGGTTTTTATCAAGAGTACGGATTCCTCAGGTGACCGAACTAAGGAATGAGATATTGCAAGAGGCACACAACTCAAGATTTTCAATTCATCCCGAAAGCACGAAGATGTACCTGGATTTGAAGAAGAAATTCTGGAGGCCAAACATGAAAAGAGAAATTGCAGAATGGGTCATCAAGTGTTGTACTTGTCAAACAGTGAAAGCGGAACATCATAGACCTAGTGGTTTAATTCAGCCTTTGAAGATTCCAAAATGGAAGTGGAAGAATATTGCTATGGATTTCATAGTAGGATTGTCTCAAATAAAATCCGGACACGATGCTATATGGGTTATAGTTGATTGCCTTACGAAGTCAGTGCATTTTTTCCAATCAATGAAAGGTCTTCGTTGGATAAATTGGTTCATTTGTATGTGCGCAAGATCGTATGACGCCATGGTGTACCTGTGTCGATAGTTTCGGATCGAGACCCGTGATTTAATTCGAGATTTTGGAGATAATTTCAAGAAAATCTTGGTACAAAGTTAAACATGAGCATGGCGTATCATCCGCAAATGGACGGTCAAAGCGAGCGGACTATTCAAACAATCGAAGACATGTTGCGCAGTTGTGCAATCGATTTCACAAGAAATTGAGACAATTATCTACCGCTTATAGAGTTCTCTTATAACAATAGCTATCATTCCAATATTAGCATGCCGCCACACGTACGGAAGTGTGAAACTATGTAAGTGTGAAAATCATGCATTATATCTTTTGAGAGAAATGATGTACAATAGTGATTTCAAAAAGATTTCATGAAATAAGTAATCACCACTGTAGAAAAAAGTTTGATTATTCTCTTAAAACTGTTGGAGTGCACAAGACTTTGTTTATGATTAAAAAGATAATGATCATGTCTTTGATTTAAAAAAAGACACAAATTGATGACGTAGTTAAGAAGAGAAAGAAATATTTTGTCTTTTAATATGAATGAGTTTTTACAAAATGTCAAAAACTCCATAATTTATCTTTATAAAATTATTATCAACAACATTTTTTATTGATAAATAATCTTAATAAGAATGACTATGCTGCTAATTTTAAATTGTAGTGAATCTATCAGATATAGAAACACATATAAATTCACTAGAACTTAAAATCTCATAAATATTTTTTGAACAAAATATTAAATATATATCACTAACTGATACTTGTCAAGTGTTTTAGATACATATAATTATACTATAACTTATTTTAATCTAATTTAAATTGTAAAACTGATTTGACATTGAACTGTCTACCATCATAATTTAAATGTATTAAAATAAAATATTAATGAATTAAATACCAACTATCTATCATATTGGAAATTAGCATTCAGTTTTATATACTATACAGTTGTTAACTTCTAACAACTATAATATCTCAAAAATATTGGTTCGATAAATAAAGCATCATTAACCAACATTGTCTTTTTTGCAATCTTAGAAAAACATTCTAAGTTCCATATACTTTGATCCATTGAGTATATATTAATATACTCAATACTAATATTTCACACCTATATATTAATATTAGTGAATTGAAGATATATAAATTGCTTACTTAGAGGAAATCTAAGTAACTTCACAAATACTAATATTTCACAATTAGTTTATAGTTAATATCTTAATTAAATATCATTAACTGATATAAGTTAAAAATTAGAATGCAACTAATCACGCTACAATCATAATTCTGATTTCAGTAAATTCTGGAGATATAACATTGCTAAATTAACTAAAACCAAGGCCTCTTAATTAATCTATAATAATTTATTTAGAATCAATATACTAGATATCAATGCTAACATATTTAGTTATAAATTATAATGCTGCTTTTATCTTAAGTTAATTTGAATTATGGAGGGAATAAAATCATTGAATTGCTTCAATTTCCATAATCTAAACCTACTAAAATAAATAATAGATATCTATAAGTTAGATATTAGCACTTAAATATTTATAGTTATTCTTAAATAATTACCGATAAAATATATGAATTATATAAATGTAAATTATTTTCTAGATAATAAGTAATTTTAGAAATACTTCATGAGCATATAAAATATTGAGAGTTTTATACACATAACTTAGAAAATACTTCAACTTCTAATATTAGTTATTTTAGAATTTAACATTGATTACTTAAAATAAAAAATTCTAAATAATATCACTAATACTAAAAGTGTCACAATTATTTGTAAATGATACAAATAAATATGGTGCATATTATTTTGATATAATTCAAATTATAACACTGATATTATATGAAATTGTCTACCATCATAATTTAAATCAATTAAAGTAATATTCAAACTTATGATAGAACACTTAATTACCACATTTGCATATAATATTGTAATCATGATAATTATGGTAATAGCACTAAGTATGAGGTACTGGATAACTAATACATTCACAAGTCCATCAAATATTGAAGATTTAATACTTGTGAACTTATATTAAGAATATCTTGCAAATGGGATTTCCAACTAATATGAGTAGTATCACAAAATTATAAACAATTCTTGAAAAATTAATTTTATCAAGTGATTTAATAAAAACTTTTGCAAGTAACTCTTTGAAAAGACATGCTCTCGAAAAAAAAGATACTTGGTGTCAAGGTGCATTGTCATAGAGTGTTCCATAGAGTTTTTGGAGTTGAAGTTGTTTCTTATCATAACAAGGATCAATCTTCTTCCACGAAGTTAACAGTTCCACAATGTTGACAGCTTCCTGAGGTCCTGTGACAGAAGTTGTCAGCTTCCAAAGATGCTTCTCATATCTTTCTTACAACGTGCGTAATCTATATCTATATATCTAAACATGTTAAGCATAATATATCTTTAGGGTACAATACTCCGAAGTTAGTAGTTCCTTAAGATATCTAAAATTCTTGTTAATGGCTACAAGAGAATTCTCTATGATCCAATTGAAACCATGCACATTGGCATCTTGAGAATATTACATATTGTCTATTTGCATTTGAGTAAAAGAGTGAGCTCGTCATACCTTTATAGCTTGTCATTATACCTGAGTTGCACTGATCAAGCTTTAGTGGTTTTTGTTGGTAAGTAGTCTTGGCATGTCTAGAATATTCCAAATTTTACATTCTTCAAAAGATGTTTGACTTACTTTATATTGCCATAATTCTTTTGGTTTAATTGTGCTCCTAAAAGAATTATTCTTTTGGCTTGCTTGTGCTCCTAAAAGAATTATTTCAATATCTTTCTTGAAGTAATTACAAAAAGAATTACAACTTTTCCCACACGCTCTTCCATACCTACTCTGCATTAACTTAGTAAAAAATCGTGCACAAGTTTTCGTTAGAAAACCAACATATAACATTATCAGGATATCACTGCATATATATAACATTATGTTTATGCCTTATGATAATGACAGTTATTTATATGACCAATTTACTAGTTCATATTCAACTAAAAATTCAGTAAGAGTGCCATACCATGTCCTTGACGATTGCTTGAGTAAGATACTAGTTCATACCAACCTTTAGTGAGCTTGTGAAGAAGAGATATACATAGTCCAATTGATCTTCCACTGCAAGGTCCAGGACTGTTATAAATTGACTTCCTCTTTTGACTCACCAACTAGAAGTGCACTTGTTCACATTCTCCTTATAGATATTGAAGTTTGAATATGCATCAAGTTCCAGATATGTCATAATATCCTCAAGTCTCGTCACTAGTGCTTTCTGTTAAATACAACTTCCAAATAATAACTTAGCATCCAGTTTGGCCTTGTCCCTCGTAACAATGCCATTATCATCCAATTTGACTTCTAGTTATCCTTGTACCAATTACAATACTGTCATTTGATTTGGATATTAGCTTCCCTACAATCTTCTTTCTGACTGATTGAGTTCATCTTGCTTTGCAATCACCTAACCCGGATCTATCGAAGCTTTTGTAACTTTCTTAGTTTCTCTTTTGTATAGAAAACTAGAGAAATAATCATTTATGCTCAATAGCTCTGCCAACCATTACTTCACCATCTAGATCACTTAAGAACTAGACTATGGAAATGGTCTTGACATCAAACCCTTTGTCTCATAAGATATGTTCTTGTTGTGTCCTCTTGAATTTCAATGTGGTATTGTATTTGACTAGATAATCCTTCTTTTGGTCCCCCTAGACTGTTGTTGGGATTTCCTGAAAATCTTTATTCTTGCTAAGTGGCTTCGTTGAAGTAATGAATTGTGTATTACACTGCCATTCCACTGCTTGGATATGAATCATCATTGACATTTATTTCACCTATACAGCTTGGGGAATGATGTTGTTGAACTATACACTTAGACTGTCTATCACCTTCTGTTGATCAATCACAAAGTCCGTGTAGGTTGTAGACTCCACTGAGTAGCCAATAAAAATATCCTTACGATTCTTAGCTGTAAATGCCAAGATATTCAAAGAAATGAAAATATTTTATTGTTTGCTTTTTGTAGAACATTCTTTTCTAAACATCTGAAAACTATTAAGTGTTTGCATTTATCAGCCATTAACTCATTAGTGATGTTCATGTATACATCCCGATCAAGGCCTGATCTTACCTTTAGAAAACTGTCTTGACTACTTTAGCCCTTAGATACTTGGAAAGTCTTGATTTTCTTGACATTGTCGTTGTAGCTTTAATCAAGTTCCGGTTCTTTCTTTGTACCACTCCATTCTGATACGGAGTTTCTTATTGCTGAATATTGTCTCAAAATAATCTTGTTGGTGCAAATATCATTTAGAACTGCTTCTAAAGTTTAGTCTCCTTGTCTGATTAGAAGGTCATTTTAGTTATAACTGCTTCCAGCTTGATCTTCTTTGATGTGATCAATCACCATCTGTGATATCTTGTCTTTAGATTGCACAAACAACAACTATGTGTTAAGAGTAGTCATCAACCATCACTAAAGTAGATCTTTACTTTGATGTAGACATGATACTAACTGGTCCATAGAAATCCATTTGAATCATCTGAAGCGGCTTAGTAATGATAACCATGTATTTACCTCTTTGTGATGCTTTCTTTGACTTCTCTTTATGAAACGCCTCATATATTTCATACTCCTTGAATTCCAGATAAGGCAGTCCTCCCGCCAATTCCTCTTTTCAAAAGAGTTCCTTGTATAGATGTTCAAGGGTAAGAGATTCTAATATCATAGCTAAACTTTTGTCTGATGAAGCTTTACAGTATAAACCGTTAGCTTCACCTTTTCCCGAGATTCCAGGTGAGCTACGAGCACATACTTTCCTTACTCTATAAAGAGCAACCTTTTCAATCTTTCTGCTTAATATGAAACACTACTTCTTCATTAAATTGAAATTTGTCCTTAGATGCAGAACTTCCTGATAAGAAGTTTTGTGCCTTGATTCTCCAACAATAAAGATGTTTCCAATTGTTATCAGTGACATCAATGATTACTTGTTATCAGTGATACCGATTGTTGTAATCATGATGACATTCCTTTTTATCATATCTTTGTTCCTTAATGAAAACCTTTACTGTTATCTCCAAATATTATTGAAGAAAAAGCTTTTTCAATCATATAGTGAGGCTCTTTCTTCGATCATCTGCCTTGAGTAACAATTACCAAGAACACATATGAATCGATTAGCCTGTGATGACCTGCACTCATAAATGGATTATAAGTTCTTGGTACCCAACTTATTTATTTGGGTCCAGATGGATTAGATATTTTACTTTTAATAGTGATAAGAACAGCTTCAACCTTAACATGCGTATTATTATTTTTGACTGGCCATTTCTCCATTTTGATACCTTTAGAAAATTTGCCTCTAGGCTTGGAGAAAAATAGTTCCTACCTTACATAAAGAGGAATAGCGGTCTTTGTCCTATTGTAATCCTTAAACATGTTTTTTTGTAAAACTAATGCAAATATTGAGAGATGCATTCATTAAATTGAAATAAAACATGGTCTTCGTTTTCTTCAAAAGATTAAAATCATCTTTAACACTCGGAGGAATCTTGAGTCTACCAATCCTTTGAGAACCTTTGAATTGAAATATTTTAAACTCCAAAATTTCAAACTTTTTGAGAATTAGAAATATTTTGGGAATAAGTCCAAATTATTTTATATTCAAAAATCTCAATAGTTGATAATTTTTGAAAATTAAAAAATCTGCAAATATGAGAACTTGACTGTTTGGGCTAACACGCTGGATTTGATATGTATATCGATCAACAAGCTCTGATACAAATTGTTAGAAACAATACTCACTAAATTAAAAAATTCTTTCGAATATTTTACGGATAAATAATTTAGTGTTCGGTTAGTGGTTTCGTGTTTTTGAGGTGAATAGTGTTTAGGACAATAAAGTAACGAACGCAAGATATTCGGTGAAGTATATATTCATATATAAATCCTTGAGGGGTGTTGCTACACTCCGGGGAATAAATCAACTGGCTACAATCCAAGAACAACAATGTTCTTTCTTCTACAAAGATATACAAATCAAATCCGATACAATGATCTAACTTTTATTTTTCTAAGAATCTAATTACCGGATATTATAATGCCTCTTATGAATATACAAGAGTTAAATCGGGAATTATAACGTTTCTCCGATGAGAAGTTTAGCGGATATTTAATAAGCTTGAGGTTCTCTGTGTATCTCTGTTTCTTGTTTCATCAGCTCTCGTTGGAGAAGAAGAAGAAAAAAACTATGCAATTATTTTTGTTGCTTTTGTCTAGGCTTAAAATTCATTTGGAAACGTGGCTTTATGTCAACCAAGCATTCTTGAATTTACTTCATTTCTACAAATTGACTAAATAAAACTATATTAATCGATAATACAATTCTACAAATTGACAAACTTAACTTCTAGAAATTGACATGGTAATTTCTAGAAATAGACCTCTTGATTTTCTTGAAATCGATAATGTCTTTTTCTAGAAATCGACAACTTTATTTTCTAGAAATTGACAATATTTTTTTCTAAAAATTGATAGCTTGATTTTCTAGAAATCGACAATGACTTTTTCTAGAAATCGAAGAGTGAATTTTCCTTAGAATATTTTTATGATTTAACTGAATTCTTCTCTTCTCTTAAGTGCTGTCAAATGATGTTATCTTCAACTAATTTCTTTTGGCTTGAACTAAAAGTTTCCTTTCTTGGCCTGCTGAAGTTTAGTGCACTGGTCTGGTTCATAAATGACTAGCATAAAATTGATTTTTCTTGTTCTCTTTTTAATCCTTAGTTGATGTATGTCCTCTGTAGCTTCGTGAGATCAATCCACTGAATGTCAACACACAATGTACTTTCACTAGAATCTTTCCTGGTACTTAGAAAATGTCTTAAGTGTTACTTCAATCTTGAATACTTCATTTTCTGTTCTTCACTGACGCTTGAACATATAATTTAACTCCTTTTAATGAGTATAACTTCAAGACTGCAGCTGTCTTCTTTAATCTTATCTATATCATGTCTTCAGTTCTTCAAAATCCTATACTTCGAACACTGTTTATCTTCAATCAATGTCAATATACTGAAATATTCTTTTGGCACTAGCATACTAAAATCTTCAACACTTCTGAAACCCTGAAAGTCTTCAAACCTTATTCTTCACTAAGGTATGAACATGTTAATGAACTTCTTTTACTGACCTCTAAATAGAGTTTAAACTTTCTTCTAATGTTTTGATTCCTTGTATTTTCCTTGTCTTCATTTTTTTCTGATTTCTTGTGTAGACTTAGTATTAGTTACTTATCATGTTCTAGTGTTGCGTTATCACGGCTACTGTTCATACAACTTCGCAATCTCACCAACAAAAAAAGTTGGGATGACACAGATGATGAAGATGACAATGAAGAATATGAAAATTATTCTCTTATGGCCTTAGAGGAACCTGCATCAAAGTCTAAGGTACCCATTTTAACCACCATTGATTTAAATGCCTTTCAATATAAGAAAACTGTTGAAAAGATGATTATGGAAATATTTCACATTCACACAAGCATGGTGGCTGCTACTAAGGAAATGAATAGATTGCTAAAAGTAAATGAGAAACAAGATACTTAGCAAAAAAAATGAGAAACAAGAACTAGAACTGCAGGTTGTGAGCCTAGAATCTGTTAGCAAGAAAATGAATATCTTAAAAACGAGCTGTGTTACTCCCTAACAATCTAACAACAGAATTATTGAAAGGAGGGGTTGAATGAAATTCTGGTTTCTTTTGGAATTTTTTTTAAAAAAACTCTTTTAAATATATATAACTGTGAATGAGTATACAGCAGTGCGGATTAAAAGAATTCAAGTATTCACACACAAAGTAAATAAAAAAGAGCGTTTAAAAACTTTCTAGTGGATTGAACTTTCCAACAGAGATATATATTAAGATTAGAGAACTCTGTGATGCAAGAATGCACACAGCTGCTTACAAGTTTTTTTACAAAGATGAACAGAGAGAATTCCTAAAAGATGTAGCTTTTTCTATTTCTCAGTTCAAATTCCCTTTTTAACTACTTGCTATACTTGGTTTATATACTACCAAGTTATATATGAATAAGACAAACAGTGAAAACAAGTATCTAAGTCTATTCACATGTTGCTTCATTTCTCTGTCCAACATCTTTGAATATCTTCAGTTAAGCATGGAAATGGAAATGCTTCTTTGTTCTCTAAAATCTGCAAACAGGCTACCACATTCCTTTTGTATACAATCAACCCATGTGACTGTCAAGTCACTTTCAACTGATATTTAAATTTGTTAACCATCGAGACTTCAGTATTATCCGTCGACACTTAACTTGAGTTATCCGTTGAGTCTCTAATGGATTATCCGTTGAAAGTTTCTTGGGTAATCCGTCGAGGCTTTGTTGTTTATCCCTTGAAAGTGTTTCCTTAGCAGTTGATACTCTTTCACTTATGCAAAATTACAAGGTATCTCATATTTACAATTAGCCAACCAATTTTTTATATCTTTCTAGTAGTCAACATGACATGGAATTTCCAACAACTTGTAAGCCTCTAAGTAATTACAGTATACAGAAAAGTGCTATAAAAAATTATTGAAATATAAGATACTCTATCAACTAATGAACAAATATGGTTATTCGTTGATAGTTATAAAAACAGTCAATTAAATCTACAAAGATGTTTTGGTGAACTATCATCAAGCCTGCAACATATTTCTAACAAGCTGAAATGTGCAGAGAAGATAGAGGCTGTACTGAGAGATAAGATTGAGAAAAATGAACTTAAACTTAAGTTATTTAAAAATGCTTCTAAATTAGTTGGCAAATATCATGAAAAGAACAAACCTTGTGGATATCCCAAGGATATAGCAATTGGGCTAAACTATGAGGCTAGTTCATCTCAAAATAAAAATTAAATATATAAAGGCAAAGAAACTGTGAACAAGGAAGTTTCTGCTATGCTTCAAAAGGTGAATGCACCATTGCTCAAATCCTATGAGATGAATTTCAGTGAAGAAGAGCTCATCATCAAGAAAGAAATTGCAGATGAGGATGGAATCAAGAAAAATGTCAAATCAACTATCAACACTGAAAGTGAGAAGAAGCTTGAGACTAGTCCAGTTCCCAAGACACCTAAAGATGAAGCAAAAAAAAAGCACATGAAATAAAATGAAAAACAGGAATGGAAAAATTGGAATTTATGAAAGTAACAATTATTCTTATGTTGCAGATGCTCCTAGAAAATAGTATCAAATTATGGATCAAAAAATCACCTAACTCATCTTTGTAAAAAGACTATTAGTGAGCCGAAAAATGGGGTATGCAAGTATAATGAAGCACAAACTAATGATCATTCTTCTTTTTGTGAGAAATTTGATTGCATTTCCTGTAACATAAATTTATGACTAGTTGTCATAAATGAATAAACTATCTAAAAGAAATCAAACTTAGATCAGAAGTCAAAAATGAGAATGCTAATCTACCTAAGAAAACTGTTTCTTTTGATAACTCAAGCTCTACTCCTGCTAAATCTGCAAAGAATAAGAATGTGCCCAACACTTCTTGGGTAGCTAAAAACATTTAAAATCATTTTGTGATGGGCAAAAATAATAAATTCATGTGGATCATTGATAATGGATGTTCCAAGAACATGACACGGTGTTAAAGCCCTGTTATCACAGTTTGAGGAGATGGTTGGCCCCTTGGTGACCTTTGCAGACAACAACAAGGGATTCATAAAAGGGATATGGCAATTTTATTTTTGGTAATGTTGTCATTCAAGTTGTAGCACTAGTTGGAGGACTTGAGGTTAATCTTCTAAATGTCAGCCAATTCACAGACAAAGGATTTAAAGTTAAATTTGAGAAAGAAGACTTTATAATCTCAAAGAAGAAGACTGGTGATGTTTCTCTCAAGCGAGTAAGGAAAAGAAACCGGTTTATTGTAGACATGAACTCAACAAGCAATGACAAAGTGTGTTGCTTCTACCCCAAGGCATCAAGTGAATAATGCAGACTCTAGCATTAAAAGCTCTCTCACCTAAACTTTAAAGCAATTAATACTCTTGTGAAAAGAGAATTAGTGAGAGACATGCTAGCATTGGAGTTTGTCCAAGGTGAAGTTTGTGAAGCTTGTCAGAAAGAAAAAAAATGAAAATATCAAGTCACAGAAGTGAAACTGTGAACTCTACAAATGCCCCTCTACAATGTATCCATATAGATTTATTTGGTTCGGTAAATGTCATGTACATTTCTAAGAAGAGATATGCACTGGTAATACGACTATTCAAGATACACTTGGGTGGAATTTATACATTCTAAAGATAAAATTCCACACATTATCATTAAGCACATAAACAAGATTGATAAACAGGCTAAAGATGACAATTTTGTGAAAAGATTGAGAATTGATACTGGTACTAAGTTCAGAAATTCTATTCTAAATGATTTTTGTAAAGACAAGAGAATCACTCAAGAGTTCTTAGCTCCAAGAATACCTCAACAAGATGGTGTGGTCGAAAGCAAGAACAAAACTCTAGTTGAAGCTGCAAGAACGATATTGCAGAATGTCAAGCTGCCAACAAAATTTTGGGAGGAAGCTGATAACATAACATGTTATACTCAGAACAGATACTTGGGGAACAAAAGCATTGGCAAGTCACCTTACTCAATAATGTGTAAGAAGGAAGCTTATAGTTAAACATTTTCATGTGTTTGGAAGCACATATTTTATGTTAAAAGACAACTCTGAATATTTTGGCAAATTTGACTCAAAAGTATTTGAAACTATCTTTCTTGGTTATTCATTAGAAAGGACTGCCTACAGGGTCTATGTGCTAGAGCAAAGAAAAATAATGAAAAGCATATATGTGATTTTTTATGATGACGAGTATTCTGGTTTGGAATATCTTGTTGAAAATGAAGCTGAAGCCTTAAATTTTGAAAATCTAACCTTGATAGCGATTCTGAAGATGATGGAAAGAATGAAGACAATAGAGAAGAAGAAGCTAGGGATCCATCATTTCTTATGAATAAGGATTCATCTCAATACAGAAGTGTACCTGAGTTTGATAGCACAAACTCAAGGGGAGAAAGAGATGATAGTTCTGCAAGTCATGCCAATAATAAAGAAAATAAGGACACCTCCAGTCATCAAAATCAACACACCAGAAAATGGGAATGGATTCACACTAGAGACACTATTATTGGTGATCCCAGTGCTGGTGTGAGAACTAGAAGTGCCACTGTAAATGGATGATACATGCTTGTTTCTTATCTCAAATTGAGCCTAAAAAACTGAAGAAGTTCTACTTAATCCTGATTGGATAACTGTTGTGCAAGAAGAGCTAAATTATATTGAAAGAAATAAAGTTTGGGAGTTGGTTCCTGCACCAAGAAATAGAAGCATCTTTGGAATAAAGTGGGTGTACATGAATAAAATGGATGAAAATGGTATTGTTACCGGAAACAAAGAAAGACTTGTTGCTAAAGACTACTTATAAGAAGAATAAATTGACTAAGATAAAACTTCTGCTCCAGTTAAAAGACTTGAAGCAATAAGAGTTTTCCTTGCCTTTGCTGCATACTCAAATTTCAAAGTATATCAAATGGATGTAAAAAGTGCATTCCTAATGGTGAATTGGAAGAAGAAGTCTCTGTGCAACAGCCTCCTGACTTTGAAGATCCAAAATTTTCAGATTTTATTTACAAACTTCTAAAGGCTCTCTATGGTTTGAAGCAAGCACCAAGAGCATGGTATGAAACCTTGTCGAAATTCTTGATCAAGAATGGATTCACTACGTGCACAATTGATAAAACTCTCTTTTACAAGCAACATGGTGGTGATATCATTTTTGGTTCTACTAATGAGAAGTTTTGTCAAAGATTCTAAAAAGGCATACAAGGTGAATATGAGATGAGCATGATGGGAAAACTAAGTTACTTCCTTGGCCTTCAAGTTAGTCAAAAAAGTGATGAAATTTTTATTAGTCAAACTAAGTATGTCAAAGATCTTCTGAAGAAATTTGGAATGGTGGACTGTTTACCTGCATCTACTCATATGTCTACAGCTACCAAATTGGATGAGATAAGAAAGGAAAAAGTGTAGACATTTAAAGTTATAGAGAAATGATCGGATTTCTACTTTACTTGACTACAAGTAGACCAGACATCATGTTTGCTATATATTGGTGTGCAAGATTTCAAGAAAATCTTAAAGAATCACACTTAATGGCTGTCAAGAGAATTTTTAGATATTTGAAGGATACTCCAAACATGGGATTGTGGTATCCTAAGAGAACTGGTTTTGATGATATTGTATATAAAGATGCAGATTTTGCTGGATGCATGGTTGACAGAGAGAGCATAGTGGAACCTGTCAATTTTTTGGTCAGAGACTTGTATCGTGGTATAGTAAGAAACAATAGTCTGTGTCAACTTCCACAGCTGAGGCTGAAAATATAGATACTGGAAGTTGTTTTGCTCAAGTGCTTTGGATTAAAAACCAACTAATATATTATGGACTAGTGTTACAGAAGATTCCTATCATATGTGACAATACTAGTACAATATCTAATATTATTAATCCTGTTAATCATTTCAGAACAAAGCACATTGATGTAAGGTACCATTTCATTAGAGAACATGCTACTAATGGTACTATTGAGCTTATTTATGTTCCAACATGAAAAATATATAGCTGACATTTTCATTAAACCATTGGATGAAGCAACATTCACAAGACTTGTAAGTGAAATTGGTATACTAAATTCTTCATCATAAGTTAAGAACTCAGCTAACATGTTGTAGCAGATTAATTTTAAATGAATTAAAATTAATTTAATTTAATTAAGAATTAACTGAAATACGATTTATAAATATTTCAAAATTCTCTGTGTATTTATTTTTCAAAAATAAACTTAACTTGGAATTTTTCCAATTCTAAGAAAAAATGTCCAAATGTTAATTTACATTGATTATATGTGAAATTGATATAAGACAGAATCAAAATGAAATAAAAGTATCTGGAGAACTGAGTTCTCGATAAGTTTTTCTTGACTTCTCGATAGAGTTCTCGATAAGTATTTTGATGACTTCGTAATAAGTCTTATAGAGATCTTGATATACTTATCGATATGGAGTTCTCTAGAATGCAAATGTAGACTTCTCGATAACTTAGACTGGGATAATTTAATTCAATAAATTATCTTCAGAATAATACTTTTGATATCGAATAAATTTTAATTTTATATTATTTTTCACAATATAAATTAAAATAAATTTAGTCCTAATGGGCGAACTGGATATTTGTACAATATATTGATATGTCACGACTTGTTCTCGATAAGAATCAAGAAAATAACATCTCGATATGAGTTCTCTACAAGCTTCATGTGACTTATCGATATAAGTTTTACCGTTTCTACTTCTCTTGTCGGGAAGTCACATCTCTACACTATAAATACCCTGACATTTCGGTATAAGCCCTCTTTACTCTTTCGAGATCTCAGTTGACCTAATTACATCAACTTTTCACCATTTAACACATTTATGAGCTTTCTTCTTCTCAAAACACGTACCCACTCATTTTCTCTCTTTTACACATGACATCCAACACCAACAATCAAAAAGCAACAATTCCTAAGTAAGGCACTAATTTTCTGGCCTTTGTTAACCCAACATAAGCACCTGATAATTTCAAGTGCTTTGTGAAGTTCATGTTTCAATCTTACCTTGCAGGAGTTCTTACTGCAGATTCAACCCTGTACTTGGATGTGTTGAATGAATTCTAGATTAGTGTTATCCTACACACCAATATAGATGACAACCAAGTAGTGATCATGGTGGTTACTTGCAAATTCGTGGTATAACAGTAGAGTTTAATGTCAATGACATGAAAAACGTATTGGTCATATCCACAGAGAACCAAGTTGAAGCTCCTAGCTCATAGGAAATCTCAGAATTTATGGACTTCATCAACTATAGTGAAAATATTGATTTAGCCAAGATGAACAAGAAGAATCTAAGAAGAGAGTGGTCCTTTGTTTTGACACAATAATAAGGGACTTCACTTGCTGGAAAATAGACTTTGACAACATATCAAGTTTGGTCCAAAAGCTAGTCTACTCAATGACTTATGACAGGCACCTTAATGTTGGAAGTCTCATACTTGGAGAGATGGGCATCACGCTAACAATGTCTTCGGTACGTAGGGGTAAGGAAATTTTCTTTCCTAGATTTATCATGTTTATTTTAAACTATAAGGTGAATGACATTCACCAAACACAAGGCATTTATGCTAGTCAAATAGGCATTTGTAAGTCAGTGTTCAAAATTCTATCTGGACAACTAAATATAAAAAATCAGATAAAGGTGAGCCTAAATATCACCAACTTTATGTTCGATAAATTTAGGACTTACCTTTATCCTATGCCTGATATGAGAAGTACTGCCATTGCTAGTACAACTATGGCTCTTGTTCTTATAGCAATACAAATACAGGCACATCCACGGGAGCCTACCACAGCTGAGACACCCTTCTAAACCCATAAATGCTAGCAAACTAACTGCTTTATCCTTTTAAAAAGGTGGAACTAGTAAAAAGAGAAAAAGCAGATAAATTTAGTTGTAATAAATGAGACTAGAGAGGAACATAGTGAGGAATTGAGTCACCTGGTCAAGAAACCAAAGAAGAAAAAAATAGAGTTCACCACCCAATTGACAATCTCTGTATGTTCTCAACAAGATGCAGCTGTAAATAAAGGATCAAAATAGTCTCTAGTGGCATCTTCTCAACGATGTCACTATTGAACAAAGCACTATCCTAAGTGCATCCTGTAAAGAGTCTGCACCCCTTCTTGAGCACACTCAAGAAGGTGAAATAAGTTATGAGGCTGACACACACCATTTGAAGACATCTTATGAAACTCCCTCTTCTACACCATGGGGAATTGGCAACACTCAATTCTAGGACTACTAATCTCATATCTAAAATTTCTTCTTCTTTCAATGAAGGATTTGAATCTACTTCTCAAGTCCTGCCAAAATTAAGTGACACATTTCTTGAAAGTGTGCTAACCACTCAGGAACCATATTTAGATGGTGAGAGAATGCTGAGTTGGACCTTGATGACACCATCACAAATACAGGGGTTTCATCAGTTTTTACTGAAGACCTTGTGTCCACATCTGCATCTTCATGTGCACAAAAATGACAGCCTTCACAGGCGATAAGGTTTAATGGTAATACTTTTGAGGGGGAGCTACTCAAATCCTCTCCAATTCAATTGGAGGTTCCTCTGGAGGGGAAAACTCCTTTCAAAACCCTAGCGGAAATTGCTTTGACAATTGATGTTAGGAGTCTAACTGCCAATGATCTATCAAATAAGGAGGCAAGTACTCAAGCACATTTAAGTGCCAATTTTTTGCAAGAACAAGGGTTTGAGGAATGGTATATGATGGTAACCTGGCCAACTCCCCTCCAATTAAAATGGAGGATCACTCACAAGGTGGTCAGCACACTGTCACAATCACAGTTCACACTGTGAATCCAACTATGACTTCTGTCGCAGGTGTTCCATCCAGCTCAACTATTACACCACCAAATCCTGACATACCCTCCACCTCTACTCAACCACCACCTATCCCTCTAGCCACATGGCTCCTGGATACCCAAGCTCAACCTACTTTTGTGAATGATATGCTTGTGGATCAGCTTGAAGGACTTTCCAATATAGCGCAACAATTGCTAACTTCCAACATGTCAAATTAGGATCTGCTATCTTACAAGGAAGATGTTGAAGAACAACAGGAAAAGATAGTAGATGAAGCTCAACAGGATGGCAATGTTAATGCTTGGTTGTCCGAAACTTTCAGCATTGACATGGAGGAAATTTTGAAAAGGTTTAGGGATGAGTATTTCACCATCTTCGATAGCAATATCAAGGTGCTTACTCTTTAGAAAGTTTATGATGCCATCACAGGGGTCTACAAAGCCCAACTCAAAGCCTTTCACTATATCGCTAAAGCACTAAAGAAAACTCTGGATGGTCATCAAGAAAGTCTAAAAGAGATGGTCAGGTCAAGAATTGATGAGCTCCTCCCTGGCTAGATAGAGATTAAAAACAAGTTCAACAAATTTTCCGAGAAGCTGGCTACGTTCAATCTCACATGAATAGAAACCAGCATCAAATAGTTCAGGGAGTCTTTTCTATCACTACACACAATTCTGCAGAGTCAAATCTCGCAGAATAATGATACTAAAGTCAAGCTAGATTAACTTCACAAGGCTAGATATGAACCATCTGCTTTGATGATGGATGAGATAAAGAGGGTGGTGTGGAAAAGTTTCGGTAGTGGAGTCTCTATCAGTACACCTTCTACTTCTTCAACCTAATAAATCCAAACTCTCCAAGCTCAAGTGACTGAACTTCAAGCTTCAAACTCAAATCTTGTTACTCAAGTCAACCAACTCACAGCTCAAGTTCAAAGTCAGCAAAATAACATCAAGTCATTAATAGACTCCCAAAATTAAAGTATAGTGGGCATTCGAGAATGAACGTGCAAACTAAGTTATAGTTTGGAGTCTATGACTTGGGTGGAACTTTCGAAATATTTGTAGGTAAAGTGTTTTCTCTAAAGGAAACAAGGAAGAAAGAGTCGGAAGTTCAGAAAGGGGATATTGTTGGGGTTTAAGCCTAAAATCATGTTTTCACACTTTCATTCTTTGTCCTACATTGATAGGAAAAAAGGGACACCTACCTTTTTCTCATATAAATGACCTCCAACTCTTAATATCTAAATACACCTATCTTTTCTTTTTTCTATTTATAGCTGCTAGATAGTCCGTCTAGTAGAAGAGCAAGTTTAGCTAGCTTTCAGGGAGTGTCAGGTTTAAAGGTCCTCGCCTAAATTATTATTTAGGATACTTGGGTTGGCTGTAATCATCGGAGGTGGTCCCGCGACAGAAGGAGAAGGCTTTCTGGTTGTGTGGCACTGTCCGGTGTTGAGAGAGAGAAGGAAAGGTTGTCAGGAAATAGTGATAAGGGGAGGTTTTGAGGGAAACACTTGAGTGAGTGAGGGATATACATAATAAATATGTTAGTCTAAATTTGAGTCTAGAAATCAGGGTCGCATGTCCGGATATTGTAATCTCTATTTATCTAGTGAAGTTGTTCTTGTGGATGTAGGGGTGACGAATCAAGTAAAATCTATTGTCTGTTTTACTATATATATTGTTGATTTTTTGTATTCATTATTATCATAAATATTTGTGGGTCCTTACAAAACGTTTTTCGCATACACACCGAATCGGATCTGATTCCTGATAGGTTTGAACTCGATTAATATACAAAAATAAAAAGAGCTTACTTAGACAAGCGGAGTAAGTGCCTTGTTCACAAATTCCGTTAATTTAAATTACGGCCCTGGGAGGATATAGATGGATATATAGAGCTTGTCCCACTAGCCACTAGAATTATTGTGATGTGTAGTTACAGTCATGAATTAGAGCTTTCATATGATGGACCTATAATATTGTTGGTTTTGGTTAATATATATGTATAATGTATCTAGGTGGTGGCATGCATTTACCCTTAAACTAGACCACTCATTCAGATTTGTCATGAATTGTGATTAAAGGAAACAGATATCCGCGACATTCACATTATATTCTCTAAGGTGACAACGTCTGATCGAATTACATTCTTGTTGCGTAAAAAGGCATATACAAAAAATATAAATACAAAGCATATACATAATAGCAATGTCATTAATAAGGTCCCAATCACTGATTTCCCAAAATGATATGCTATGTATGAAGGACCTACCAAATTCTCGTGGATTGATTTTGATAGCGAGATGACATGAAGATGTCAATGGCTTCATCTGACGGAAAAAACATTATGTGATGGGTTTTACAAAGAAACAAAGTGATAAGGACCGTAGAATGTCTACTCCCTGTACAATTCTATATAGTTTTAACTTAATATCCAAAGTCAAGAACAACACGGCCAAGATACATCTAGGCATAACAGTCCTGCGTTCAGATTGTTCTATGTACTCAGCTATGCTTTACAACTAAATAAGAATGGGAAAAGCTTAGAATGAAAAGAATTTATGTGCATTTTATGTTATTGGCAATTAAGATGGTTGTCTTTTATACTAAATAAGATGGTAATTACGTGCCTGTAATTTAAAATTTTGGTTAGTATAACGGGGCAGAATCGCTACTTTTCAACAAAAACCTGTTAGTGCTATTTATCCATGATATAGCAATATTAAACAGGGAGCAAGCGTATAGCCACGTTAGCAGTTTTGGTGCACATGACTTATCCAGGTTAGATTAAGTAGGAGTGATTGAAGTGGAAGCTACATATCACGAAGAATATATCGGAGAATGAAAATCTCCGGTGATTCTGCATGTCCATGTTTTTGACTCTGTAATAAAATTAATTAATCAACAATTGATTGATACATTTGGTTGTATAATACTGGAGTATGTCTGCAACATTCTTGTTTCTTAATGGGGCCACGCATCAAATATGGTCTCACCCAGCTGTTCCCCTCCATCAAATCCTTCTCATTTATTTTAGCTTTTCATTTTGACCCTACTTGTTCGCTATTTTCTTCTTTCACACAAAATACACACATGTTCGTGTCTCTCAAATATATATCCCTCCCTCTCCCCTTCCCCTTGTTATAAATTTTTGCAGAGCGGGAGCTATCACTTTCGATTAATGATTTTTTGAAACTAATACAAATATTAACTTATAGTCTTTTCGTAGCTCGCACAATTAAAAACAGTCATTTTCTAACATCAATTTAGTAAAATATACCTATATTTGAATTGCTCCATAGAAATTATTACTAGCTAGAAATTGATGTTTTTTTTTTAAATGGCCCCCTTATACCAAATAACTACCCATTTCATATGTCAAATGCCCAGCCATATCATGTATGATGTCACCTGCTACTTCACAAACAAATTTTTAATGATAAGATTTGTTTGATAATAAAATACACGTTTATCTTACCCTGTAGTATGTTATAATCACAACTAAATTAACGAGAAAAGTGACAATTTTTTCGTTTCAAGTTCTAAGAAAAGAAATTATAGATTTTTTGCGACTCTCCCGAAATCCATGGGAGACAAGGTGAGGTCTGAGTACCACTTGCGTGGTGACATGTTTAGAAGGAGTATTTTGCTTTCAATTTCGTCAAAGGTGACCACTGTGCATGATGAATTTAAGTATATTATTGCTTATTAAAGCTTTTTTATACATCAACCCCTTTCTGTAAAGTCATGTGAATACAGGGTCTCTCTCTCGTTCAATTCTCTACTACATGTGTGTTCATTTTTCTTTATATCCCTCTCTCTTTTTGCATGGAAGAATATTTTCAACATCTGTCTTTTCTCGTCTAATCAAGCGAACTACCAGAATATAACCATGTTCATTCCATCAACATTATTTCGTAGTATAACAGTAATCACAAGTGCCCCACTTAGCATTCGCATTTCTTTTTTTATGGTTTATAATTGGTAACTACATCTGCACCTTTAACTTAGAAAAAGATTACGCTAACTATCTTTTGAAATTGACTTGTAAATGTTCGTTTAATGTTTAAGTTTGTCGTTTTTGTTGCTTAGAATTTCGGTTTTACAAAATGCAGGGTACAAGTCCGCAACTTTGGGTCTTGTTATGGATATAAAACTAAGATTATTATTTGCTGTATTTATTACTAAGATTCGGGAGTTCAAGACCTTTAATGGCTGCTTTTGTGTTTCGTAGCTTAATTCTGCCTTTACGAGATGCCTACGTATCTCTGTGAATTAGAAAATCAAGCCAAAAAACGTAGTTCTGATTTGTGGGGCGAGACCCCTTATATAGATGTTGAGAGTTCTTGAATTGGACTTGGTATAGGAGACTTGGTGGGCAAGTCTCATAATTAGAATGGACTTTGGAATCCTAGATAGTAGGAAACTGATTCCTTATCCTTTTAGGTCCCTTGAGGCCAATCTACAAGGATTTATATCCCCACTAGGACTTATCTTAATAGCTGTTTTCCTCCTTTATTTATTAATTACGAAATTAATAAATATTCAGGGCTTTTGGGCCTTCTTTGTTCCATCAGGCCTGATCTGGTCCATCAGGCCTGATCAATGTGTTGACCTTCTTGGTCTGAATGTCATACATCTTCTTATTGGGCCTAGCAGCCCTACATCTTGCAATATTTAATTATATAATCAGGATTTATTTATCCCTATCATTTGCCCCCCAACTTTTGGGAAACATTAATTAGGTTTCACAGAAGTTAAGTCTATTCATTCCCTTACAGGGTTTCGTTTTTGCGTAAAGTGTGGAGCGACCTACACATTTACAACGATTTTTCCTTTAATTCAGGAATTATCTTAATTTCCAGGAATTTTTCCCTAATTTTCTGGATTTTTCCCTTAATTTCTGGGTTTTTCCCTGATTTTCTGGGATTTATCCTTAATTTCTGGATTTTCCCTAATTTTCTGGATTTTCCCCTAATTTTCTGGGATTTATCCTTAATTTCTGGGATTTATCCTTAATTTCTGGATTTTTCCCTAATTTTCTGGGATTTATCCTTAATTTCTGGGATTTATCCTTAATTTCTGGGATTTATCCTTAATTTCTGGATTTTTCCCTAATTTTCTGCCTTAAAATCGATCAGGATGTATAAAAAATCGATCAGGATTCCTGACCGATTTCGATCAGGATCCTGATCGAACTAGCTTAGGAACTAACATTCTGGTCAACGTGATCTTCGATCAGGATCCATGCGGAATCGACCAAGATTCCTGATCGATTTCGATCAGGACTCTTATTGAACTGGCCTTCAAAGTGACACTTTAGTCGACTGAAGCATGGGCTTAATCGACCAGAATTCCTGATCGATTTCGATCAGGATTCTGATCGAACTAGGTGGCTTTCTACCGTTCTAATCGAATGAAATATCGCTCTGGATTATCTTCTGTGTCGATCAGGACTCTGATCGATCTTAGTGTTTTTCTTCCTTCTTGCTCGAATGAGATATCGACCAGGATCCTTTTTGGGGTCGATCAGGACTCTGATCGAACTTAGGGGATTTCTTTCCTTCTGTTCGAATAGAGTATCGATCAGGATTCTGTTTGGCGTCGATCAGGACTCTGATCGAACTTAGGGGATTTCTTTCCTTCTGTTTGAATAAAGTATCGATCAGGATTCTGTTTGGCGTCGATCAGGACTCTGATCGAACTTAATAGGTTTCTTCCCTCTTGATCGATTGAAGTATCGATTAGGATTTTTTTTTCTTTGTTGATTAGGACTCTAATCGAACCATTTTAAAATTCTGGTCGATTTTTGACCCTTCATTTTCCACAGTAGCTTCTAGATTATTCCTGATATTTCTGGTAGATGGGCTTTTAGGTTGGGCCTGGCTAAATGGGCTTAGAAACGCCTCGTATTCCGAGCTTTTCTCCTATATAAGTATAGTGTGAAGTGAGAATCCTCACTTCACTTCACATTTCTCATTTTCTCTCATAAATCTCTCTAGAGTTCTTCCTTTGAGAAGGCGATTTCCGGCGTCCTCAGCCACCGCAGCTCCACCTTTCTCAGGTTTTTCTGGGTTTCAAGCCTTCAATCGAAGCATATCAATGGCGGATCGTGACTTGGCTCATTTGCAGAAGATGAATGTCTCTAAGAGAGGTACAAACATTCAAATTCAATCTCCATATACTTCCCTACTTGATATGATTAACTCGAGAGGTGATGAATATCCCTCTCTATCTGAGTTAGATTCGTATAACCATGGTAACACCTTTCATGAGTTAGATGGTAGGATAGAGTCCATGAACACCTTGTACAGACTTCCACCCCACCTTAGGATCACTCCAGCCGCCCCCGGGGATAGGACTTGTAATTGGGAGGGGGATACTTTGTTTATCTATCGAGGAGCCCTGACTGCGGGTCTTAGGTTCCCATTCCATGAATTTATTCCTCGCTTGCTTGCCGATGTACAAATTAACCCTTGTCAACTCCCTCCTAACGCTTGGAGGAACATTATCTGTTTTATGGTCCTTTGTCTTAGAAACAATTTTCCTCTTTCCGTAGCTGTCTTTAGGAAAGTTTTCCAATTCTATAATAGCGCCATGAGTCAACCAGGTTGGGTTTTAATTCGTCAACGGCCCAAAATCCCTCATATCTTTGATAGTAATTCCATAGTTGAGAACAACCCCAAATGGAGGGACGAGTTTGTGAGGCTGACCTGGGCTGGGGGTGATTGGGCCACACTCTCTCGTAGGCCCTTTTGCAAAGTGTCAGATGGGAGTCCAAGTAGCATCAGATTATCTGATGAGGAGGAGGTGGCCTACCAAGCCTTAATTTCAGATGATGGGAAAACAGACACCTGGACCCTCTTAGAGGAGTTTTCCTTGAAGAAAGTCGGTCTCTCTCAGGCCAGTGATAAGGGTAAATTTATAAATGGATAACCATTTTTCCTTCCCTTTAATTATAACGTTTTATCTCTCCTGCAATTTAATATTCTTTCTATCTTTCTTTTTTAGCTTGCGAGGCCATCAATAATGTCAACAGGCCCAAGGAAGGGGAGTCAGGCCGCCAGAAGAGGGCCAAGCTAAACAAGGACCCCGGGAGCAAACCTGACGGTCCTTATTTTATTAAGCCCCACGTCCCGGTGGTCGAGTTGGGGGACGATGTGGATCCTCCACTTAAGGCACATTCCTTCAGGCCTAACTGGGGCTTCAGGAGGAGCGATACGGTGGTTGGATCCACCAAACATGCTAAGGATTGGTCGTACAATTCCATCACTCCCCATGACTTTACTGACATTGTTACGGGGAGTGATATCGAGACTATTGAGCTTCTGGGTTCTCAAGCCCAAGCTGCGGTAACTTTCTTTTTTCTCTTTTTCTTTGAATCCCAACTTTCTTGTGTTTCAACGAACTTGTGCTAACTCATATATATTTCTTTGCAGAGTAATACCTACTTCCAGGCGGCCCTCCACCAGGCTAGGTCCTGGAAGGGTAACTCATATGGGTTTGAGAAGGAGATGAAGAAATGGGAAGAGAGAGCCAAGGTCCTGGAGAAGAAGCTGGACACGAAGAAGGAGGAGCTGGCTAAGGCTCATTCCGAGCTGGTGAAACTTAGGAGCGATAAGGATAAGCTCATTGATGACTACATGGATTCTGACAAGTTTAAGAATCTCATGGAGATTCATGATGAGGGTCTTTATTCCCTACAGTTTACTCATGGATGGGATGCGACCGTAAAGGCGGTTTCTGAGAAGCACCCGGGCTTAGTCGACCCTAAGGACTTTATAAGTCCCGAGCAGGCTGAGTCGGAGGACAGCATAGATGCCCTCTTCAACTCCCCTCAGCCAGATGATCGCATCTTGGATCCTAACACTGCTTCTCCTCCCGCTTCTCCTGCGAAGGATGCTGAAGGCGCTGATAAGGAGCAAGAGAATGAAGGCTCCCGCATGGAGGAGTAGTTTTTCTATTCTGTAATTTTATCCTTAACTTATGTCTGGACTTTTGTTTGTATTAAAACTTATTACCCTCCGGGGCTATTTTATATGCTACTTTCCTTATTCGCATTCTCTCCTTTATTTTCCCGATACTTTAATATTCAAACTTGGCTTAATGGGCCACACAAGTATTATCACAACTCAAACATCCATAGGTTGAAATAATTTCGAACTCTTCAATTTCAAGTCTGGTTTTCCAAAACCTTACATAATATGGGTTCGACCCTGATCAATAATAGCTAAAAAATAAAAATCATATGCAAACAAAGCTTCAAGGTGCTTTTAAACCTACTTGTCACAATGACAAGTGAGAATCGTACTTCGACTATCTTACACATAGTAAACCTTCAGGTTTTGTGCGTGTCAGGTTCTAGGGACTTCAAAACCATCCATAGTCTCCAGCTTGTAGGTTCCTCTACCCTGAACGCTCTTGACTTTGTACGGCCCTTCCCAATTTGGGGCAAGTTTCCCTTTCTATCCTACCCAGAAGCTTCTATCTTCCTCAAGACTAGGTCACCTTGTTTAAAGAACCTTTCTTTAACCCTTAAGTTGTAGTAGAATGAAGCTTTCTTCTGATACTCTACTATCTTTGCATGTGCTTCATCTCGCACTTCATCGATTAAGTCTAGAGCCAACCTTTGTCCTTTCTCATTTTCCTCGGCATTGAATGCCTGAATCCTTGGAGAGGAATGTGATATCTCCACTGGAACTACTGCTTCTGCCCCATACGCCAACATGAAGGGAGTTGCTCCTGTCGTGACTCTACAAGTAGTCCTATAGGCCCACAATATGGAAAGTATCTCATCCACCCAATTATTTCTTGACTTCTCGATCCTCTTCTTTAGTCCATCCAGGATTATTCGATTTGATACTTCTGCTTGCCCATTGGCTTGTGGGTGAGCCACGGAGGTGAACCGTAACTCAATTTCATTTTCTTCACAATACTTCTTGAATTCCTCGTTGTTAAACTGCGTTCCATTGTCGGTGACTAGGACACGGGGAATTCCATATCGGCACATAATGTTTTCCCACAGGAATTGTGCAACTTGTTTAGTTGTGATTTTGGCCAAGGGTTTGGCTTCAATCCACTTAGTGAAATAATCAATGGCTACAATCAGGAACTTCCTTTGTGCCGTGGCCATAGGGAAAGGCCCTAGAATATCCATTCCCCACATAACAAAGGGAATAGGCGAGTTGATAGATGTCAGCATCTCGGGAGGTTGTCTAACAACAGGTGCATGCTTCTGACAGCGGTCGCACTTCTTCACGTATTCTTTGGCATCAGCCATCATTTCCGGCCAATAAAAGCCTAGACGAGTTATCTTATGAGCCAGGGCCCTGCCCCCCAAGTGTTGTCCACAAACACCTTCATGCACTTCTTCAAGAGCCAAGCGTGCCTCATCGGGCCTGAGACACCTCAAGTAGGGAACCACGAAAGATCTTTTGTAAAGAATCCCATCTATCAAAGAGTACCTTAGTGCTCGAACAGTTAACTTCCGTGCTTCAGTTGCATCACTTGGCAACCAACCGGTTTAAATGTGAGCCTTGATAGGATCAATCCATGACGTCCCCAGACCTATGGGAGCCACAAGCTTAACATCTATGCTTCGTGTCTTCAAAACACGGAAGTACACACTTCCCGAACTTTCTTCTATCTCAGATGAAGCAAACTTTGATAGCGCATCTGCCTTAGCATTTTCTTCCCTTGGAATGTGTTCAACATTGCATTCATTAAATTGGGTCATCACAGCCCTTACTAGGCGGACATACTTAGCCATCGTATCATCCCTTGCCTCAAATTCTCCCTTTACCTGGGATATGATCAGCTTCGAGTCTCCACGGACCTTTAAGTTTTTGACTCTAAGTGTCCCAGCTAGACCAAGGCCAGCAATCAGGGTTCATACTCTGCCTCATTGTTTGTGGTTGGGAAGTCTAGCTTCATAGCATACTCAATTAAGAATCCATCAGGGCTTTGCAAAACCAACCCTGCTCCACTGGAATTTGTTTTTGATGCTCCATCAAAATAGAGAACCCAATATTCTTTCTCCTTATCATCCTTCTCTCTGTCCCCATTGTCGACTCCCTTGTCTTGAGGTATGGTATCTTCCTGCCCCCCGACTTCTTGGTTGGGTATGGTACATTCCACCACGAAGTCAGCTAGTGCCTGGGCTTTTATGGCCGTACGTGGCTTATACTTGAGATCGAACTCTCCCAACTCTATTGCCCACTTAATCAATCTCCCACTTGCCTTGGGACTGTGAATGATATTTCTCAGTGGCTGATTCGTTAGCACCTCAATCTGATGAGCCTGAAAGTAAGGACGCAGTTTTCTCGAAGCCATTACCAAGGCTAGAGCAAATTTCTCAATAGTTGAATAATTCAATTCAACACCATGCAGAATTTTGCTGACATAATATACGGGTTTCTGGACTTTTAGCTCCTCCTTAACCAACACCGCGCTCAAGGCGCTCTCTGAAACGGCCAAGTATAAGAATAAAACTTCATTCCAAGATGGTTTGGCCAACAACGGGGCCTGAGCCATATACTTCTTTAACTCTTCGAATGCCTTCTGGCTTTCCTCATTCCATACAAAGTCTTTGATATTCTTTAGTGACTTGAAGAATGACAAGCACTTGTCTCCTGACTTGGAGATGAATCGTCCTAGCGCAGCGACCCTTCCTGTGAGCTTCTGAACATCCTTGACAGTTTTTGGTGGTTCCATGTCCAGGATTGCCTTTATTTTATTGGGGTTAGCCTCAATTCCTCTCTTTGAGACCATTAATCCCAAGAATTTTCCATATTCTACTCCGAAAGCGAACTTCGTAGGATTCAACATCATCTTGTGGTAACTCAGGATCTTAAAAGCTTCCCTCAAATGGGTTATATGATCAGTCTTTACTAGACTCTTGACTAACATGTCATCAACATAGACTTCCATAGTCTTACCAATAAGATCCTTAAAAATTTTATTTACCAACCTTTGATAGGTGGCTCCCGCATTCTTAAGACCAAACGCCATAACAAGATAACAATAAACACCAAAGTCAGTGATAAATGATACCTTTGGAATGTCATCCTTGTGTATCTTAATCTGATTATATCCGCTAAATCCATCCATGAAACTCAGCATCTCATGCCCAGCAGTGGCATCAATCAAAGTATCAATCCTTGGCAATGGAAAATAGTCTTTAGGGCATGCATCATTCAGATCAGTGAAGTCTATACACATCCTCCACTTTCCATTAACCTTCTTCACCATTACAGGGTTTGCTAACCACTCCAGAAATTGAATCTCCTCAATGAAACCAGCCTCTAGGAGCTTCTCTACTTCCTATTTTATAGCCTCTTGTCTTTCCGGGGAAAAATTTCTTTTCTTTTGTTTCACTGTCTTCCGGTTTGGATCCACGTTTAGCTTATGAGTAATCAACTTCGGGTCTATGCCTGGCATATCAGCTGCTGACCATGCAAATACATCACTATTTTCTTGCAAAAATTTCACCAACTTCCCTCTAAGGGGCTCCTCTAGTGTGGCTCCAATGAAAGTCATCCTCTCAGGATTCTTGGGTCTAAAGGAACCGAAACCAAGTCTTCTGCTGGCTTTTCTCTCTTCTCGTCATTTTCTCGGACATCCATATCTTCAATAGGAAGAACCTGCCCCCCGACTCCATCTGCCCTCAAAGAGGCCACATAACAGCTTCTAGCCATTTTTTGATCTCCTTTCTCTTCTCCAATCCCGTTTCGGGTGGGAAACTTCATAACTGAATGGTAGGAAGAGGGGACTGCCTTAAAGGCATGTATCCCTGTTCTCCCCATGATAGCATTATAAGTTGAACTAGCCTTTACTACCACGAAATCCAATATCTGCGTTGCTTGTCTTGGTTCCGTACCTATGGTGGTTGGCAGTTTGATTATTCCTTCCACATGACATTCTACTCCAGCAAATCCATATATCGGCATGTCGGTTGGTGTCAACTGGGAATCGTTATACCCCATCCTTAGAAAGGCGTCGTGGAGCAATATATCCACAGAAGCACCATTATCCACAAGAACCCTCTTAACCGGGCTATTTCCTATTATTGGTGTTATGACCAACGGGTCGTCATGAGGAAACTTTACGCCCTCTAGGTCAGAATCATCAAAAGCCAATGTTACTTCTGTCCTGGCCCTCTTCGGGGCTTCTCCAACAATATGCATAACCTCTCTAGTATATGCCTTTCTTGAATTTTTGGACAATCCAGCAGCAGTCGTACCTCCAAAGATCGTGTTTATCACAGGTCCTCGAGGGCGTCGTGGTCCTCCAAAAATTGCATTTATAACCGGCCCTCTAGGTTGGGGATTCTGCCCCTGATCGTCTTGGTCCCTCCTACGATCTTCAAAATTCTTCTTTCCACTATTATTTCTGTCCCCTCCATCTCCAGTATACTTGTTCAATCTTCCTTTTCGAATCAAAAACTCAATTTCATCTTTCAATTGCCTACACTCATCGGTATCATGGCCAACATCCTTGTGAAACCTGCAATACTTGCTCTTATCTAGCTTGGCGGGCTCAGCCTTCAAGGGCTTAGGCCAGCGAATATCTCTATCTTTCTCAATCTCCATCAAAATTTGACTTCTAGGAGCATTCGGCTTAGCATATTCAGTGAACTTTTGCCCAGGTCCTCCCTTCTTGGGGGTTGAATCAGGGTTTTGTTCGGTTCTAGGTTATTTGTCCTTTGTAATATATTCTAGATCAGTTTTCCGCTTCTTGCCTCCAGTGGGCTCATTACTTATTACGGTCTTCCTCATACTTTCTTCACCCTTTATATACTTCCCTGCCCTCTCTTGGAGCTGCAACATGCTTTCAGGGGGACGTTTGGCCAAGGACATTTTGAAAAATTCGTCCCTAGTTCCTTGTTGCAGTGCTATCATGGCTACCTTATCATCAAGGTCCGGGACTTTTAAAGTCTCTTTTGTGAAACAATTCAGGTAATCTCTCAAGGATTCCTTAGCTCCCTGCACAATACTCATACGAGATGTTGAACTTTTCTCATGGACTCTCCCGCTGATGAATTGCTTAATAAAAGCCTGACTTAACTCTCTGCACGATCCAATAGAGTTTGGGGGTAAGCGACTGTACCATCTTTGAGCCATACCCGACAGGGTTTGAGGGAAGGCCCGGCACTTAATAGCGTCATTCACGGGTTGCAGCAGCAGTGCATTAGAGAATGTCCTGACATGGTTAGCGGGGTCTCCGGTGCCATCATAGGCTTTGATAGTGGGCATCTTGAATTTCCTTGAGATATGGGCATTCATTATTTCTTCTGTGAAGGGTGGAGTTGGATCATCAGGGTCTCCAAGGGGAAGGAGATTGCTTGGATCAGTTCTTGGGAAGACAGCCCTTCTTCGTACCGGACCATCCAGGTCTATGATAGGAGGAGGATTTCTCCCCCTAGGAGGCATCTGGGGTCTGGTGGCCTGGTGAGCTTCCAAGTCACGCCTCAGCCTTTGGATCTCAGCCTTATGAGCCCTTATCCTTTCCTGCACTTCCTGGGGATTCGCCCATTGGGTGCTTCGAGGGCGTTGCCTTCCATCGGCCATCGGCTCCTTGCCTGGACGTCTCCTTCTTGGGGCCACTTCATCATCCGAAGATTCAGAATCTCTCTCAGTGTAAGGACCAGAAAATTCCCGATCCTCGGGGATAGGAGCCAAACCTCGTATATAAGGGGGCGATTGCCCTCGTGCTTCACTTCGCCCAGCATATCCACTTCCTCCAACCTCGGGGTAAAGGGGCATCCCATAAGGGGGGTTAGTGGTAACAACAGTTGAATATTCATATCCGACGGGTCGAGAATTCACAGGTATATGTACTTGTTGAACTTGAGGATTCGTACCTTGAATAGTCGGGGGAGTCGTCCCTTGTGGATGAGATTAAGTTGCCCTAATCTGGGTTTCCGCTTGAGTAGATGCATAAGTTGAGTGGGGAGGAATCTCCATGGTTGACGAAATCACCTGAGTTGTCCCTGATGGTGTTCCCTCCTCCAGAGCGCTAGTTGTTCTCCGTGTTCTTGCCATGGTTTTTGTTCACTTCCCACAGATGGCGCCAAATGTTATGGATATAAAACTAAGGTTATTATTTGCTGTATTTATTACTAAGATTCGGGAGCTCAAGGCCTTTAATGGCTGCTCTCGTGTTTCGTAGCTTAATTCTGCCTTTACGAGATGCCTACGTATCTCTGTGAATTAGAAAATCAAGCCAAAAAACGTAGTTCTGATTTGTGGGGCGAGACCCCTTATATAGATTTTGAGAGTCCTTGAATTGGACTTGGTATAGGAGACTTGGTGGGCAAGTCTCATAATTAGAATGGACTTTGGAGTCCTAGATAGTAGGAAACTGATTCCTTATCCTTTTAGGTCCCCTTGAGGCCAATCTACAAGGATTTATATCCCCACTAGGACTTATCTTAATAGCTGTTTTCCTCCTTTATTTATTAATTATGAAATTAATAAATAATCAGGGCTTTTGGGCCTTCTTTGTTCCGTCAGGCCTGATCTGGTCCATCAGGCCTGATCAATGTGTTGACCTTCTTGGTCTGAATGTCATACATCTTCTTATTGGGCCTAGCAGCCCTACACCTTGCAATATTTAATTATATAATCAGGATTTATTTATCCCTATCAGGTCTAAAACTATAGGTTTAATTTTAATTTTGGCAAAAAAATATTTTGTTTAATTTGACTGCTTATAATTAAACATGCGTGTCAGTTCTGCACCAGAAAATAGTTATATCATTGCAGCAACCTTTAGCCCTGACACCCGCTCAATGTACATACTCTAAATTCGTCACAAGATTTTTTTAAAAAAAGGTGTGAATAAGTAAATATATATGAAAGAAATTTAAATAAATCACTACAAGAAAACAAGGTTAAATACAACTGATTTAAATTCGACCGGGGTTAAATTCGACCGCAGGCGGTCGAATCCTTTGGACACGGCTAAATTTGACCGGCCTCAGTCGAATTCAAACGGTTGTATTTAAACGGTCGTATTTACAATCAATTTTAACTGAAAACGGTTGAAATTAAAACGGTCGAAATTAAACCGGTCGAATTTAGCCCCAAAAAAAATGGAGGGAATTTTCCGGCTAAGTAATTTATTTGCCACTCCTAAATTTAACTGATTTCGGTAAAATTTTATATTTAAAAATGGTGGGAAATTTACCCATACTTTTGCAATTTTCAAAAAAAAATGAGGGAAACTTCCCGCCCATTTTGAAGGTATATTTCAACGAAATTCGGTTGTATTTATAACTTTTTTCAATTAAATTTTTAATAAAAAAAATTATTTAAATGTTAGTGAATATTTTGAAAATGTGAATATGGGAGAGAATAAAAGTTATCCAAATAAAAAAATTAGTTCTTGAAAAAATAAATTATGTGATATAAGAATTTTCAAATTTCTTTATTTGTTTAAAAAATATAATTGATGCTAGTTATCTGTATAAGTCTAACCGATATTTGACTTTTAAAATGACAAACCAAATAAAATTATTTTGATCTGAAATTTTGGTCATAACACTAATATATACTCCATCCGTCCCTTTCAATTGTTTACATTTTTAAGAGAGTGTCTGACACGCATTTTAAGGTGCATATAAAGTATAGTTCTGTAATTTTTTATTTACAATTTTGTTTTTCTGAATAAAAATTAAAACATTCAATTTTTATTCAGAAAAAAAATTATAAAAATAAGTTATATACCTATATTTTTTATGCACCTTAAAATACGTGCCGGACACTTGCTCAGAAATGTAAATAATTGGAAGGGACTGAGGGAGTATATAAGCATCCCATACGGTAGAATCGATGAAATTTTTTTATAAAAATAAAACACCAATTCAGACTAAATACTAATTAGCTGTACTGGTCAAACTGATACCTGACTATTAAAATGGCAAATTAAATAAAATTATTTTGATTTGAAACTTTCATTATATCACTAATTTATATATTTATTGACATCTATACGGTTGGATCCCTGAAAAATATTTTTTAAAAAATCAAAACACCAATTGAGAACTAAACACTATTTAGTTGTACTAGTCAAACTGATTTCTGACTATTAAAATGGCAAACCAAATAAAAATATTTTGATATTAAATTTTGGTTATATCACTAATATATATATATCTATTGACATCCATACAGTTGGATCGATGAAAAATATTTTTGAAAAAATCGAAACACCAATTCAGGACTAAACACTAGTTAGTTGTACTAGTCAAACTCATGTTTGACTGTTAAAATGGCAAACCAAATAAAATTATATTGATCTGAAACTCTGGTTATATACCTAATATCAATATCTATTGACATCCATACGGTTGGACCGATGAAAAATATTTTTGAAAAAATCAAAACACCAATTCAGGACTAAATACCAGTTAGTTGTACTAGTCAAACTGATGTTTGACTTTTAAAATGGCAAACCAAATAAAATTATTTTGATCTAAAACTCTGGTTATATCATTAATATATATATATATATATTGACATCTATACGGCTGGACCGATAAAAAATATTTTTGAAAAAATCAAAACACCAATTCAGTACTAAATACTAGTTAGTTGTCCTAGTCAAATTGATTTTTGACTGTTAAAATGGCAAACCAGATAAAATTATTTTGATATGAAATTTTGGTTATATCACTAATATATATCTATTGACATCCATACCGTTGGACCGATGAAAAATATTTTTGAGAAAATCGAAACACCAATTCAGGACTAAATACCAGTTAGTTGTACTAGTCAAACTGATGTTTGACTGTTAAAATGGCAAATCAAATAAATTATTTTGATATGAAACTTTGGTTATATCTCTAATATATATATATCTATTCACATCCATACATTTTGATCGATAAAACATATTTTTTAAAAATCGAAACACCAATTCATAACTAAACGCTAGTTAGTTGTACTAGTCAACTAACGCTTGAATTTTCCCGTAAATACTTTATTTGACACTCCTAAATTCAACCGATTTCAGTCAAATTTTATATTTAAAATTATTTTAATCTAAAATTTTGATTATATAACTAATATATATATATTTGCGGAAAAATATTTTTAAAAAAATCGAAACAACAATTCAGGAATAAACACTATGTAATAAAGCCTCCACAAATTTGTTTTCTTTAAAATAGTAAAGAGTAATATTTTGAAAATTTAAGCATATATATGGTACATATAATGTCATAGACCAATAATTCTTTATTATAACCATAAAATTATATTTATCATGATGTTATAAAATATTATATGTCTATTTTATTGTATGTTGTTTTGAAAGTTTAAATGTACTTGAAATTCAAGTCTACAAAAATTCAAATATGATATTTCCACTTGCATTTTAAAATAATAAAATAAAATATATTTTTACGTTTAGTCTATTCAAGTTCATCGGAGAGAATAAATAAATACTATTTTATTCATGACTAACCTACTTCAAAAGCTAAAAATAATTAATTTTGAAACTTAAAAACTTGAACTTGACACTAAAATAATATATTATAATTTTTTTTATTTATTAAAAATTCATTATTGATAGACAACTTTTTTACTCAATAAGCAAAATTATTGGCCCAAATTTTAGGCCCAATTTTAAAACCCTGTAAATCATGTTCAAAACCCTACAATTCTTATAATAATCTCGTGATGTCCGCCTCCATCTCTTCCATCTCTCCAATTCTCATCTCTCTCTCTCCCTCTCTCTCTTTTCCTCCATATTTTTAGCATAGGAGCTGGCATTAGCGGCCTAGCTGCCTGGAAGTATTGCAAGTCAAAGAATTTCAAACCTATTGTGTTCAAGTCTGAGACGATTGTTGGTGGTGTCTGGAGGAAGACCATTAGTACTACTAGACTTCAGACTCACAAACAATATTATCAGTTTTCCGATTTTCCTTGGCCACCTTCAGTAAAAGATGAATTCCCACCACAAGCGCCCGGGTGTTTCAATATCTCGAATCCTATGCTAATCATTTTGATTTGTTGCAACACATCTGCTTTGGATGTCAGGTTGTGAGCATCAGATACGATGGTTCATCAGATGAAGAAATCCGAGCATGGTCACTCTAGGGTGGCAAAGGCGATCCTAATTTTAACACTAAAGGGAAATGGCATGTCATTGTGAAAGATGAGAAGGCGCTTTCAACTGAGGTAAAAGATTTAAAATCTCCAACACTAGATTTTTGTTTACTCTCTGTTTATTATTCTATCTGATTCCTCGATACAGGTCTACCAAGTGAGCTTTGTGATTATTTGTTTTGGAAAATTTAGTAGCCTTCCCAACATTCCTGAGTGTCCAAAAGGTAAATGACCTGATGTGTTTCATGGGAAGGTGTTTCACTATGCAGATTATACAGTCATGGATCACACAGACGCAACCAATTTGATTAAAGAAAAAAGAGTTGCTGTTGTAGAGCTTCAGGAATCACCAATGGACATTGCAATGGAATGTTCAACTGTAAATGGTCAGTACCACATTAAAATTACTATGTAAAATTGGGGTAATACTCGTTCTTATCCTACTTAATTTGTCTGTGGTTTGATTCTCATGGACGGAACATCCATGTACAGTGGTGTACAGGACTAGCATTGGGGAAACCTATATGTTCTTCCGATGGGAATATATATACCCTTTTCATTAGGTAATCGCTTTTCAGAGTTGATGGCTCACAAGCCTGGTGAAAGTTTTGCACTTTCTCTCCTGGCATCAACTCTCACCCTGTTGGTAAGGACTGATTACCAAGTGAGCTTTGTGATTCTTTGTTCGCCATTCCCTGTAGAGTAGCTCAAGTGGGGGAGGATCAGTGGTCGTAATTGAAGAACAATTTTAAGGATCCAAGAGCATGACCGAGGCTGCTTATACGTCCAAAAAGAGGCGCCTTTGAGGATAGAGCAGAGAGAGTTAGAAGCAGGATTAATTGTAGAAACTGCTTGTTTGACAATAGTTGCCTCTGATCGACCACCATTTGATCATTATAAAATTTTGGACCTTCGGTTTTCTCGGCGTGGAGCAGCAATTTTTGCTGTTTTTTTTAAAAATCCGATTTGTTAAAATTGATCGAATTCAGTTAAATTTACATTCCAACCAAAAATAGTTGAAATTATTTTTCGATTGCTTACGGTCAAATTTAAAATTTTGGCTGTATTTTAAATGTTTTCGAAAAATTTAATTGTTTGGGTGGGATTTTTAAATTTTTTCAAAAAATTTAATTATTTCGGCGGGATTTTCAAATTTTAGGTGAAAAATTAAATTCGACTATCCTCGGTCGAATTTCTTCGGTTGAATTTAAGCGGTCGTAAAAATCCGGTCGTAATTAGCCGGTCGAATTTAGTTAAATACAACCGAACTCCTAAATTCGACTGCCTTTATTACAACCGATTGAAAATCGGTCGAATTTAGTTAAATTTGACCGCACGCGGTCGAATTAAGCTAAATTTGACCAATTTTTTTCGGTCGAATTTAGCCCTTTTTCTTGTAGTGAATATATTCCTGATAGTTCAACTGGTTGAGGTCGGGGTTGGGGATTTTAGCAGCATAACATACTACGGAATGTTGTCTTAACCCTCTTCTATCAGAGCATTTTCATGGGATAATAAATCAAGATTGTCAATATTGCCAACTCATCAAAAATATTAATATATTATTGTCTTTTTCTTCAATTATATTTTTGACACCCTTCTTATCAAAATTTACTCCAACAGTTAGCACTAAAAGTTGTCAAACTATTCATATATATTTATAATTTAAAATAAAGAGGAATGCACATGTATTTATTAGAACACATGACATTGTTATCATCCTGGGAGGGTGTCAAAGGTGCCAAAAGTTGGCTATTTTGATTGGCACCCGATTAGCCAACAAGAGTGTCATGCCATCTCATGTCACATTGCATTTTGACACTTTTTTTTGCACTCTCATTGAAGATGTAAGACCTGATGCTGATATATCATAAGTAATCAGACCCAAAAGAAAGTTAACTATCCCAATATGACCAATATGTCCCCGGAACACGTGGCAAGTGACCAATATGTCAACTATCCCATGTTACCAAAAATGGAACAACAACATCCCAGCCATCCACGTGTGTGAATCTTAAGACACCCAAGCTACTAAAGGACAGTCGGTCCCCACTGTAATCTAAGTTATCCAATCATTCACCAACCAAGAATCATCAAGGGCTAGGATGAAGAGGTAAAACCCCTAAAACCCTAAATTTGGGAGCCTGTAAAAGGCATCAAAAAAGGGGTTTTAGGGGTTGGAAAATATTCACTTGATACACACATATACACACACCCCTATATATATTTTGAATAGCTCCTTCTTTCCCTTTCTTCTTCTTCTTCCGGAAACCCCATTCTTACTTTCACACCGGAATTGCCACAGGGATACAACCTCCCCTCCAGTTTTATTTTGCAGAAGCCCACACATCACAGCTTAACCACATACCACCTGCCATGTGGACTGGGCTCGAGCTCGAGCGAGAGAGGAGAAGACCGGGAAAAAAACAGAGTTATCATTGGCGCTAGAAGGAGGAGCCTGAACCTCCGACTTATACCCCAGCAAGGTTAACACCCTTGCCCTTACACTCGTTTTCCATACTGTTCATACATATTGTTGTATTCATGTCGTTTTCTCCTATTTTATTCTGAAAAATGGTCACAAGAAAGAGTAAAACTTCAGTCTCGGGAACGATCCAACCCATCGTCGTGCCACCCAGGGATGTCGAAATAGAAGAGATAGAAGAGGAGCCCCCCATAATTCGCATTTCCTCTCAACTCCAGCCAGGAGACCAGAGAATTACTATCGAGAAAGCAGCCCACAAGTATGCGGAGACTTCCGCAAGCTCTTGGGGAAGCATGACCCCAGAACAAATTCAGACAACTGTGAGCTTGTGGAAAGAACCGTGAGCCTGAAACCTACCCAGAGGATCAGGAAGAACACTCCGGAGAATCTCAGGGTTCGGTCCTCCACAGGATCACCAAGAACCTGAAAAGGCCATCAGAAGATGCCCAGGACGAAATCAAAAGAGCCGCACTCCGGGATCGGATCTAAAAAGAAGAGGTGTCCAAGGCAAAATTTAACATTGAAAAAAGAATCCAAGAAGAGGAGGCAAAGATGAAAATAAAGACACGCAAGGTTCATGTTTCCTCAGACTCTGAGCCAGAAAAGGAATCTAAATAAGAGCAGATGGTTCGGGCTCTCCGGGACCTCAAAATAAACGTCGAGGAAGACATGGAAGTTGGAGCAGCAACCACCCCCTTCAGCAGAAGACTAGAGTCTACTCCCAGGGAATCCGGTCATAAACACTTCAACTTTGACTCTTTCGATGGGCTGGAGGACCCCGAAGAGCACCTGAACTACTTTGAGCAGATCTCGAATATCTACGATTACAATGACCTCACCAATTGTTGCTTCTTCGCATCGACGTTGAAGGGAGGGGATCAGAAATGGTTCAGCAGAATCCCCTCCCGAAGCATCGACACCTGGAAAGACTTTCGAGAAATGTTTTTGAAAAGATTCTGGGCAAACCGCATGAATGAGCTGCAGATGTGCCACTTGGAAACCATCCAGCAAAGAAGCAGAGAGACGTTCCCCGAATTCATAAAGAGGTTCTAAGAGGTGGTCAACCAACTTTTTGACCTCGATAAAAAGAAGGCCGTTAACATATTCCGGAAAAATCTCCACCTGATTTCGTGCAAGGGCTATGTCGAGGACCTAATTCACAGAGAGCCCCAAAGTTTTTCCTCAGCCTATGCATTGGCCTCAAAATTAATCAAGGAGAATAATTTCCTCACTTCCATGAAAATGAACAGAAGAATCCGAGATGAGGATGATTCTCCAGAGCGATGCTCCTCATACAAAAAAGAGAAGAGGTTCAAGATAGACAGACAGTCCAACTTCATCCAGCAATCTCAGGGAACCCCACCCGGGACAACTACTCTAGACCCCAGAGAAATAAAAGAAAACCAAGGCCCAAGAAAGATCCTAAGCTAGAGCTCGAGTGGACCTCCCCTTAACAGACCCCAAGCAGATATTATGAGAGAGGTTAAAGGGAAGCCCTTCTATTATCCCCCGAAGCCGTTACTGGCGCCTCCGGAGAACAGAGCACGTGACAAGCACTGCGGATACCATGAGGATCATGGTCATTCTACCGACAACTGCTTCTCCTTCAAAATGTTCATTAAAGATAAGATCAAGAAAGGTAACATGAACCAGTACCTGCAAAGGAGGCTGAATGATAAAGACAAAGCCCCGAGCAGCGGCAAACTTATGGTCAACATGATCTTCGGAGGAGCCGCCTCTCCACCCCAGAGCCCTGATATGGGCAACGATGTCATGATGATCCAAGACTTCGAAGATGAACCTATATGCTTTTATCATGCCAACTACGAGCAGCTGGATCCCAAAAACAACCAAGCTCTAGTGGTGACTCTTGATATCTCCTAAAATGAGGTAAAAAGAATCTTGGTTGATAATGGCTCCTCTGCTAACATTATTTTCGAGCACAAACTTAACAAACTGAAACTTGGCCATCTTCGATGGACTCCTGCCTTGAAGACCCACTCTACGGGTTCAGGAATAACATGATTCCGATACGGGCAGTAATCTACCTCCTGGTCGTCTTCGGGACAGCACCCCGGCAGGTCTCCTATATCATGAAATTCTATGTGATAAATGCGGCATCCACGTACAACATGATCCTCAGAAGGCCAACAATCACGAAGCTTCGGGCCATCCCCTCGACAATCCACTTGAAGCTAAAGTTCCCCACCCCGCGAGGCATCGGAGAACTCAAGGGAGACGGAGAGGTGGCAGGGAGATGTTATGAGCAGGCTCTAGCCATGGCAGAAACTGAGCCCAAAAACATGAAGAAGGCAATGACCCTACCCAAGGGCCAAAGTCGAAAGAAGCACAAAGAACACCTCAGTAAAAGGCCAAAACTGGATGTCAACATGATAGAAGATTTGGGTTACAACATAACCAACGCGGATTCCCGAATACAGAAATTCATGAAAGTAAAGAAAAAGACCAAGGTTGAACCTTCCGCACAGACTGTTGAAATAGAGTTGGAACCCGGAACCCCACCCGGAAGATAAAGGTCAGAAAAGGCTTGAAGGTGACATTCCAAGAAGAGCTCATAGAGCTGCTAAGAGAGTATGCCAATGTGTTTGCATGGGCCTTGGAAGACATGCTCGGAATTGACCAGTCAGTTGCGATGCACAGTCTGGATGTGGATTCGAAAAAAGACACCAATCAAACAGAAGAGGAGAAACTTCACCCCGGAGCGACATCAAGCTATCGATGAAGAGGTGGAGAAATTGCTCAAAAATGATATCATTTGCAAGATCAAGTACCCAGACTGGCTCGCCAATGTTGTTTTAGTCAAGAAGCCAAGTGGAAAGTGGAGAATGTGTGTCGACTACACAAGCCTCAACTTCGCATGCCCGAAAGACTCCTATCGACTCCCCAATATCGACCAGTTTATTGACTCAATCTCCAGACACACTATGTTAAGTTTTATGGATGCCTTTTTGGGGTATAATCAAGTCCGCATGAATCCGGAATACATTACAAAAATAGCCTTCATCACCTACCGGGCGGTCTACGCCTTTATCATGATGCTCTTCGGGCTAATCAATGTTGGGGCCACTTACTAGAAGATGATGAATACTATCTTCAAGGACCAACCGGGGCGCAACATAGAGTCCTACGTCAATAACATGATCTCCAAGTCGATATTGGCCCCGGATCACAGAAAGGATCTACAAAATGAAGCTTAACCTGAAAAAGTATGCGTTCGGGGTCCCCTCCGGTAAGTTCCTTGGTTTCCTGGTTAGTGAAAGAGGGATCAAAGCCAACCCAGAAAAGATAAATGCCATAATGGAAATGAAGGTACCCCACACTCAGAAAGATATCCAAAAGTTGGCATTCGCCGGTTTATCACGAAGCTTGCAGAAAGATGTCTCCCATTATTTGAACTTCTAAAAGGCTCCCGAAACTAGAAGTTAATAGATTGGACCCCGGAGTGCAGTACAGCTTTCAAAGAAGTCAAGCAACATTTGATGAACCCCCGATACTATAAAAAACGAAGCCCGGGGAGCCCTTATCTCTCTACATCGCCGTCGGTCTGAAGGCTGTCTCTTCTGCTCTTTTTCAGGAAGAAGGAGGGGTCCAGAACCCCGTTTACTACGTCGACCAAGTAATCAAAGACGCCAAACTCGGTACCCAAACCTGGAAAAATTCTCCTTAGCTCTTGTGCACTATAGCCGGAAGTTAAGGAAGTATTTCCAAGGCCGAGAAATTAGAGTGGTTACAGATCAACAATTACAAAAAATATATACATAAGTCGGATGCACCCTGGAGACTGGTCAACTGGGCAATTGAGCTGAGCCAGTTCAACATCAAGTTTGTACCATGAATAGCAATAAAGGCCCAGGCCCTAGCCGAATTTGTAATAGAGTGTACCTTCCCGGAGCCACAACAACCCACTCCCAGAGGGGGCCCCTGCGAAAGTGAAGCTCCAAAAACAAATTCCTGGAAGCTCTATATAGATGGGTCGTCAACAACGGAAAGATCTGGAGCTGGTCTTATTCTGATTAGTCCCGAGGGGTTTACCATCTAGCAGGCCATTAACTTCGCCTTCAAGGAAACTAACAATCAGGCAGAATATGAAGCCCTACTGTCCGGACTCGGGACAGAAAAGTCCCTCGGAGTGAAGAGCCTGATTTTACACAGTGATTCCTAGATTATCGTTAGACAGATAAATGGCGAATATGTTACGAAAGACGAAAAGTTGGCCCAATACCAAACCATGATTAGAGGCCTACTCAAATCCATCCCAGATACCGCCATCCTACAGATCAATAGAGAAGAGAATAACAAAGCAGATGAGCTCTCCAAGTTGGTCCAAAACTCCACAGAGCTAAGTGCCTCGGTCTACTTTGAAGAACTGCAGACTCCGAGCACTGAAAAGATAGAGATCTTATGCATTAGCATCACGGATAACTGGATGACTCCCTTCATAGCATATTTGAAAGATGGAATCCTCCCAGAAGATAAGAACAAGGCCAAGTACTTAAAGAACAAAGCCACCCTCTTTTTCCTGGAAAATGATCAGTTGTACAAAGGAACCTTTTTAGCACCTACTCTGAAGTGCGTGGACCCGGAAGAAGCAGACTACTGTCTCCGGGAGGTCCACGAAGGTATTTGCGGAGATCACCTGGCAGCCAAAGCTTTGTCTTACAAGATCATCAGGAAAGGTTACTACTGGCCCACGATCCACTTCGACGCTGTTGCCTACGTTAAGAAATGTGCTCAATGCCAGAAATTCAGCAATGTCCCCAAACATAGCCCGAGCCTTCTTGTGTCAGTTCTCCCTCTAATTTCATTTGTTGTCTGGGGCATAAATATCATGGACCCCTTTCTCCGAGCAAAATGAGACCTATGAACGTCCTCATAGCCATCGACTACATGGCTAAATGGACAGAAGCCAAAGCTATGAGGATGATCAACCAACAAGACTGTATCAAGTTCATGGATTCTATAGTCATGAGGTTCGGGATTCCAATGGTCTTAGTCTCAGACAACGGTCCCCAATTCGTGGGGTCGGACTTCGAAGCTTATCTTAAAGAACTGGGCATCAAGCACAAGAGGTCCTTCGTAGCCCACCCATAGGGCAACGGACAGGTCGAAGTAACCAATAGGACGATCCTCCGGGGCTTGGAGAAGAGGCTTGAAGATTCAAAGAAGATATGGCCAGATGAGCTCCCAAAGGTCCTGTGGTCTTACAGAACCACCCCCAGGAGCAGCACCAAGGAAACACCCTTCAAGCTCGTGTATGGTTCAGAATCTAGGCTCCTTATTGAAACCGGATACCCGTCTCATCGGGTTGTCAACTTCGATGAGGTATCCAATATTGCAGGCCTAAGAACTAATCTGGAACTACTGGATGAAGTAGGGGACCGTGCAGTACATATAATGGAAAATTGCAAGGAAAAAATGAAACTCTAATTCAAGAAAAGGGCCAAGATAAGAGAACATGAAGCAGGCAATTGGGTACTTCGAGACACTGAGGCTTCGGATCCAACAAACCAAAGGAAGCTACAGCCCAACAGGGAAGGGCCCTACATAGTCAAAGAGGTGCTCCGCCCGGGGGACCTACAAGTTAAGCTATCCCTACGGAACTGAGGTCCCGAACACTTGGCATGGAGCTCGCCTCAGAAAATTCCCAGTAGAAAGGTGCGCATGGTTGCATAGTTTTTGAAATTTAGAAAAATCAAATTTGCATCTCCCCCATCCGGAATGTAATCGATACTCGATGCCTATTTTTCAATGAAAAATACCATGCTGTTCAAATTAGAGTAATGCTACTGTTACGATTACATTACAATTATTATTTGCACACTCACATGCATAATTCCTTATCCAATAAAAGTTTTTAACGCCTACCCAGGGACGATTACACAAACCATGTGTACTTATAAGAAAAATTAATTAAAAAATTTTAACCCCTGTCCAGGGGAGATTACACAAACCATGTGTACTTATAAAAAAAATTATTCAATTAAAAGATTTTCAACCCCTACCCGGGGACGATCAAACAAACCATTTGTACTTATAAAAGTTTTTATTCAATTAAAAGTTTTTCAACCACTACCCGGGGGCGATTACATAAACCATGTGTACTTATAAAAAAATTATTCAAATTAAAAGTTTTTTAACCCCTACCCAGGGACGATTACACAAACCATGTGTACTTATAAAAAAAATTTCAATTAAAAGTTTTTAACCCCTACCCAGGGGCGATTACATAAACCATGCGTACTTATAAAAATTTTTATTCAATTAAAAGTTTTTAAACCCCACCCGGGGACGAGCACACAAACCATGTGTACTTATTGTGACGGTCTCAACCCCGGGGTCAGGAGTTGACGTCACCAACAACAATACTGACAATCATAATTCAATCTAAAATATTAATAATACATAATTACGACCCCTTTTACCAAGACCTTTTCCAGGTTTAAGTATGATTTAGGTTACAACTATTACAATACCAACTTACACCAGCCATTCTGACACAACTAACTTAATACAGCAACTCAATAGACCATCTTTGGTCCAACACAACTACCTCAGGGGAGCCTGACACGAAAGGAACTGGAACTCTACCTTGACTACCGCGCAAGAATCTCCAAGGCATCTGCAATACATATGTAAAACATTTTGCAAGGGTGAGCAATCAATTGCTCAGCAGTACCACTATATGAATAACAATAAAACAGTTTACGATAAAACAGTGATAGGAACAGAGATTATAGCTCACTTGCAAAACATGTAAAACATTCATAAACTGGATACTCAAATCTAGCATGCTTTTAACAAAATAAACGTAGTAGTGTGCTGTGTACAAATACCAGAGTTTAATTCTAGCATGCCATTTTCATTACCAAATCCACTGTATAACTCACTTGTTTCGTTACGAGAAGCCAAATCAGATAGTTACGGATATGTGAAGACAGCTGATCAGGTTATCAATATCGGACGGCTCTCACTGCCATCCCATATACGTGTTCTGGAACTCAGAGACTAGCTAGGTCTCTGACCTGCTGGACTAATCGGTTATATAGTACGTGCAACTGAATTAGTCTCTTACGCCACCTCAATAGGCCTACTCTGGCCCCTATGTATCCCACATCTGATCGTTTTATCCAGTTTTCAAAACACTTGTACCTATCTCATTTTCAAAATAATTTATTTAACCAGCACACATATAATATCCAGTTCGCAAATCATTTCATTCGAGATAGGTACCTTGTGAAGTTACTTTTCCCCAAAATAATTTGAAAACATTGATTTATAACTACAGGGGATACGTAACTTAAAATGTTTATGTTCCATTACGAGAATAAAACATTTAGCTATTCATACGTACTGAACCATAAAAGAATGGTCAGGGGTACTTGCCTTGCAGAGCTTTACAACTATCACTGATCGACTTTGATTCGACTCGGACGCTCAGGCTTTATCGTCTAACCTCTAAATCATCTTGGATTCGACTTCAATACTCAGGTTCTTTGGTTAAAACCCTACTGAGATGGTCGACTGTCCAATAGGTTATCTTTAGTTTGATATCATTTCTGGAGTCCTTCAACTAGAACCTACAGAGCCGAAATACTCTACGTTAGACGTCTGGGTATGCTTGACATATCCTCAATAACACATCTACCAATTCGATATCAAATCCTAACTTGTACTTATATACATTATTACAATACACGCATCAACTTAGGATTCACATTCTCGAAAAATAGGTTCGGTGTTCATTTTCGGAAAATAGGTATATTTATCCTTTTATGAAATTAGGGTTATCAATATTCGTAAAATATTTCATTACAACAAATAATCAGATTTCGTATAAGGTACGTACATATAATCGATCGACGTTCCGATAGTCATTGGGTACGGCCTCGTATTTCCGTAATTTAATTTTTCCGGAAATCGGGTAGCACCTCCTTTGTTTATCGGACTACCCGTCGAACACTCGACGTCAATAATCACAACAAGTCACAATCTCATCACAATGTCAATTCCACAATCACCTAACTATTTTCATACAATTCCAAAAATAAAACTTATTTTCTAAAACATTTTATTTATTTATAGAATTTAGGACTCAGAACAACGTCATCAGCATCCACCGTCGACTCACCGAGGCTCATCGTCGACGGCGACAAAATTCGCGGGTATCCGATTAAATTCGGATTCCCAACGCGAATTCCACCGATTAAAATAGTTATTTCCGTGCGAATAAATTATTTCACAAAACCTTAATCAAATACATCCTGCAGAAAATAACAATTAAATTTCAGAATTAATCGAATTAGCACAACCAACAGCAATTACAATACAAACACAGCACTGCATATTACACACATGCCACACACGCGTGGTAATCACGCACACACACAAAATAGGGCCACCTCGCCGGAGAAACCGGCGGTAACCCGAAAGACAGAAAAAAAATAACAGCAAGCTCGACTGAAATATACACACAACGAATATACATACGGAACACATGCTCGAGCAAGATGCCACGCGCCACCACCCCGCCGGAAAATAGCGAAGGACGGCGGCTGAACAAGGAGGAACAGATAACCATAATTACAACCGGAGTACAGGGCGGCTGAATGATTACCGGAATGAAACATAACCGGGAGAAAGAAGGGAAAAACGGAGGAAAGAACACCAGGAAAGAAAAGGATCGAGAGAGAGAGAGGAATTAAGGAGAGAGAGGGAGATGAGAGAAAGAGAAGCAACATGGGTGGGTTTCTGTTTTATCATTTTTCTTTCTTTTACTAACTTTGAGATGCAACCACAAATAAAATAGGACACGCAACAAACAATTCCTGAAATATCAACACGTATACTATTGGATAACTATGAAGATTCTGAGACCCGATTTTATCCCGAAATTCAAAATTAACGGACCGAGGTGCACGCAAAACAGTTTCAGAAAATTACGAAAATAGTCTTAAAATGTCACAAATATCCCGAAGTTTATAAAAATATAAATTTTGTAATTTTAAAATAATTTGCGAAACACAATTCATACCCGCTTTTATCTATTAAACGAATCGACGCGCGGGTAAAACTAACTCCGAAAATTCCCAAAATAATTTTAAAATTCTCAGAATATTGCCAACTTCAATAAATATGAGTTTCATAATTTTTGAAGAATTCTGGAATTAAATACGGATTTTATAAATAAATATAATTAGAAAATCATACAGGGCTAAATAATTGATGAAATATTGATTTCTGAATTTAATAAAATCCCAAAAATAAATATTGAGATTATAAAGTCATAAAAACAATTTTAGATACAATTCACATATTTACACAAATAAACTTGTATTAAATCCACTTTTAAAAGTGAAAACAATTCAATACAAGTCCATAATTAATTACACGAACCACCCTGGACACCATAATTCACACACATAGATAAAAGTAAAACAACACATAACTGACAAAACCAATACACATATTTATTTATTTAAATGTTTAATAATAACACCTTTAAATAATATAAAAGTATACGAGTCGTTACATTCTTCCCCCCTTAAAAAGATTTTGTCCTCAGAATCTGATCTAAGTATACAAGAGGATATTTGTCAAGCATATCTGACTCTAACTTCCAAGTAGACTCTTCGACTCGAGGATTATTCAACGCATACTCGTTAGGGATATAGACTCATTTCTAAGAACTCGCTCTTAATGATCTAGAATTTGGATCAATCATTCCCCGCAGAATAAATTTGGATAAGAGCCCATTGGCTCCTAATCAATAACTTGGTCCGAATCAGATACATATCACCTTAATATTGATACGCAAGACACATTATATATATGTATACTGCAACTGCAGCAGCCACATCAACTCATGGGCAACTTTACTTATATTTATTAATACCTCGAACGGTTTAAAATATTTAGGATTTTACTTGTCCATTCTATTCAACTTAACCAATCTCTTTCAAGGTAAAACTTTTGCCTATACCCCAATCCTCATTCTATATATTCATATCCTTTCGATTCAAATCCGCTTTCTCGCTTTGCCCACACTCTTGATGTACTAAATTAATTCAGGACTTAACAATATCTCTACTCCCACTTTCTCTCAACAGAGGGAGAACTCACGCTTATGTCCATACAACACTTCGCAAAGTAGTATTCTCTTACAAACAGGGTAACTATTATCATAGAAAACTCAATCCATGGTAGTTGATTATCGCAATTCACTTTTTAAACTCATCATATATATACTCTCCACATATCTTATATTGTCCGAATCATCTTCTCACTTTGACCCTTCATCTAAAGATGATAGGTAGTACTCATTTTCAACTTAGTTCCAATATCCAAACATCTCTTACTCATTCTCATCCGTCTAGGCTAGTGTCATATATATTTGTGATGTCATGTCTAATAATGATTTATGTTTAGTTTTCAGATCTTGACTTACAGGACAAATCAGGACTTAACTGGAAATCAGTACTTATACTGAAGTCAGAACTTGAGATATCAGGACTTAAGTTATCAAAACGTAAGATATCAGAAGATATTCATCAGGAGATAATATCAGGACTTAAGAAGACTTTCGGATAAGGAAGGCGGCTGATTGAAGGGAAAAAAGATCAAGACTAAAACAAGAAGAGATATGCATGGAGAAGAATTTTATGAAGAATAGAAGACTTGGAGGAAAAGATAACTAATTGATATATTTTAGGATACAGAATTATATTCGATATCAATTAGAGATTATCTTGTAACTGTGTGGTATATAAACACAGCATAGGGTTTACACTAGAGGTGTTATCACTATCGAGAATATTATTCATTGTAACCCTAGCATCTCTCATGATATTTGTTCATCACTGAGAGAGAACGGTTCCATTGCAATACTATTTTATTAATAAGATTATTCTTTGTTACATACTTGTGTTCTTAATTCGATTTGATTGTATTATACACTGTATTCAACCCCCTTCTACAGTGTGTGTGACCTAACATGTGGTATCAGAGCTAATATGTTAACACATATACAGTAAAGATCCAAAACAATCATGTCTGAAGAAGAACAAACTCCAACCAAGCCCACCAAAACTGAAGAAACTCCAAAGACTCAAATCTACAGTCGATATGAGACTATTAGGGTTCCCATGCTAAGACCTTCCGAGTATCCCATATGGAAAGTGAGGATGGCTATGTTTCTGGAAGCTACAGATCCAGAATGCCTTGACAGAATTAATGAAGGACCACATAAGCCAACCAAGCTCTCTGTTGTAGTTGCAGATCAGCCATCAAAAACTGTACCAAAGGAGAAAAGTGAGTATACAACTGAAGATATCTCATCTATTGCCAATGATGCAAAGGTAAGGCATTTACTGAATAGTGCCATTGATAATGTCATGTCAAATAGGGTAATTAACTGCAAGAATACAAAAGAGATATGGGATGCCTTGGAGACAAGATGCCAGGGAACTGATGCAATTAAGAAGAACAGGAGGACTATACTCACTCAAGAGTATGAGCACTTTGACTCAAAACCTAATGAGTCATTAACTGGTTTATATGACAGATTTTTCAAACTCTTAAATGATCTGTCACTGGTGGATAAGGAATATGATCTTGAAGATTCTAATCTTAAATTCCTTTTAGCTTTTCCTGAAAGTTGGGATTTGAAGGCAACTACTATAAGAGACAACTATGCTCTTGATGAAACTACTCTTGATGAAATTTATGGTATGCTCAAAACTCATGAACTTGAGATGGATCAAAGAAGTAAGAGGCACGGGAGAAATTCAAGAACAGTTACTCTTAAGGCTGCAAGAGAAATCCCCCAAAGTGGCTCCCTCAAAGAAAAGAAAAGGAAAGGCTTTTATCATAAAGTCTGATTCAGATTCATCAAGTTCTGATGATGATGATGAGTATTCAGAAACTGAAAGTCTATCTGAGATGGATGCTGATGAAGAAATGATGAAATTATGTGCTCTTATGGTGAAGGGTATCACAAAGATAGCCTATAGGAAATTCAGAAAGGGAAAGAAGGATTCCAAGAAAAGTGGAAGTTGTGATAAGAAGAGTTTCAGAAAATCTGAAGGCAAAGGAGGAAAGTCTGACAGAGGAGATTACTCAAATGTTAAATGCTATAATTGTGGTGAGAAAGGCCAGATATCTCCTGATTGCAATAAAGGAAAAGGTGACAAAGGAAAGGCACTTGTCACAAAGAAGAAAAGCTGGACACACACTTCAGATTCTGAAGATCAGGTGAACTATGCCTTGATGGCAAATGCTGATAGCAATTCTGATGCTGCTGAGTTAAAGGTACCTCAAACAACTTATGATTTTCATACTGATGATATTACTGAGTTGAGATCTTATCTTAAAACCATATTCATTAGCTATAGAGATCAGACTTTAATATGTGATATGTTAACTTCTGAAAATCTGGCTTTTAAGAAAAGGAATGACTATTTAGAAAAAGAGTTAGTTATGTTTCATCAAACTCAGAAAGAAAGAGATGATGTTTTTCATGTTAGAGATGAAGTGTTAAAATTGAATCAATCTCTAAAAACTGAGTTAGAAAAGGAAAGAGAGATAATCAGGACTTGGACTAACTCTGGAAGAACAACTCAGAATTTTCTAAGTAGTGGAAACTGGAAAGAGGGCTTAGGTTATGGAGATGATAAAAGTGAAATAGGAACTGAACAAATTAAGCCAATCATTGTTAAACAGATTACTAAGCCAAAGGTAAATCATGTTAAGTTTGTAGCTAAAATTGTAAAGTCTGATTCTGAAAAGATGAAAGATATTGATACAGAAGTTAAGGCAGAGTCAACTTCTGATAAATTAAAACAGGATAAACCAGATGAAGTTAACATAGGCTTAATGACAAAGAAGCAGCTTAAGTATAAGCTGAAAGAGATTAAAAATGTAAACAAGGTAAAGCTACCTAGGAAAAATAGGAATGGAAAGGAAGGTGTGAAAAAAGCAATAATTATAAGTCTGTTCCTAATGCTCCTAGAAAGAAATGTAATAATTTTGGAAACACTAACCATCTTGCTTCTTTTTGCAAGAAGAATAAGGATATCAACTCTTTACCTCCTAAATCAGGACTTAAGAGTCAGACTGTTAGGTTTAAACCACAAAATCCTTGTTTTTATTGCAGTAGTTTATGGCATTCCATTTATACTTGTAAGGAATATCATAGTTTGTACTATGATTATTATCAAATAAAACCTTCTTTAAAGAAGTTAGCATTATTCCTTCTAGTATAATTTCTGACGCAAAGTCTGATACTGTAAAATCTGATATGAAAAATGTTAGCATAAAATCTGAAGTTAAATCCGCTGCAAATGCTAACAAACTTAATAAGGCCAAAGGATCCAAGCAAGTCTAGGTCCATAAAACTAATCATTAGTGGTTTTTGTAATTGCAAGGCAACATGAAAAACATCCTAGTTCTGGACAGTGGATGTTCAGGACATATGACTGGAAATAAAGTCCTGCTATCAGACTTTGTGGAGAAAGCTGGCCCAGGAGTTTCCTATGGAGATGGAAACATGGGAAAAACTCTGGGATATGGCAATATCAATCTTGGGAATGTCATCACAGAAAAAGTAGCTCTAGTCTCAGGAATTAAACACAATCTGCTGAGTGTTAGTCAAATCTATGACAGAGGTTATCATGTGGATTTCTTTGAAGAACACTGTGAAGTTGTAAGAAAATCTACAGGCAAAGTTATTCTGAAGGGATACAGGCATGGTAACATTTATAAAGCCAAGCTTTTAACAAGTTCTGATGGTTCTACAATCTGTCTGTTAAGCAGAGCATCAATTGAAGAAAGCTGGGATTGGCACAAAAAACTCTCTCATTCAAATTTTAACAATATAAATGAATTAGTCAAGAAAGATCTTGTGAGAAGACTGCCAAAATCAGTATTTGCTGCTGATGGCCTTTGTGATTCATGTCAAAAGGCAAAACAAAGAAAATCTTCATACAAGAGCAAGACTGAATCTTCAATTCTTGAGCCTTATCACCTACTACATGTTGATCTATTTGGTCCAGTGAATGTCATGTCTATTGCAAAGAAGAAATATGATATGGTCATAGTAGATGAGTTAACCAGATACACATGGGTGTATTTCTTGCACCCAAAAAGTGAAACTGCATCTATCTTGATTGATCATGTCAAACAACTAGATAAATTGGTCAAAGACTCTGTGAAAATCATAAAAAGTGATAATAGCACTGAGTTCAAGAATATGATTATGGAAGAGTTCTGCAAAGACCATGGAATAAAGCAGGAATTCTCTGCTCCTGGAACTCCACAGCAAAATGGAGTTGTTGAAAGAAAGAATAGAACTCTTATTGAAGCTGCAAGAACTATGCTTGATGAAACAAAGTTACCAACCTACTTTTGGGCTGAAGCTGTGCAGACTGCTTATTTTACTCAGAATGCAACACTTATCAACAAGCATGGAAAGACACCATATGAGATGGTGAAGAAAAAGAAGCCAAATCTGAAGTACTTTCATGTATTTGGATGCAAGTGTTTTGTTCTTAAGACTCATCCTGAACAGCTATCCAAATTTAATCTAAAAGCTAATGAAGGAATTTTTATTGGATATCCACTTTCCACAAAAGTCTTCAGAGTCTACAATTTAAGAACAAGGGTTGTCATGGAATCTATCAATGTCTCTTTTGATGATAAGAAGATTACTGGACTTAAAGATTTTAATGATCATGATCAGCTGAGATTTGAGAATGAAGTTTTAAATTCTGATTCTGTAAATTCTGATAGTCTAAATCCTGATAATACAAACTCTGATGTTACTGAAACTGCGGTGACTACTGTTAGGGCGGAAAACACGTGCTAATAATACACGCAAATATACGCGTTCGCAAGTAATATAGAATACTTTCTAGTTCGTTCCCACAGAGACTCAGACTAATTATGTTCAATTAACACTCACTCACCAATGTATAATTGCTTCTCAACGTCAAGACAATAACACTTAGATTTGATTAACTAATTATTAACTAAAATTAACTACGAGAATTAAGCACTTAATTTACACTTGAATTAACAATATTAAACACAGATGAGATCACAACTTTATTACTACTTCCTTCAATAGTTATCGTTATTACCCTTAGCAAGTAACGATGATGATATTAATCGAACAACACGGATCTGATAAAAGCCAACTTTCGTTGTACTAATACCATCTACCAAGCATCCATAATTAAGACAGAAGTTGAATAGGCATCAATTATGTTGAGACCCTATATGTCTACAGAATTTGACAACATAACGATTTAAGCACAAGTTATTCCTTATGATTACACAGGGCAAGTAAAATGGTTAGAGATACCCACTAATCATGTATACACATACATGAACCTATGCTAGCATGGCAAGTTCTAAACCTCAAGATCCACCATTGCTTCACAAGAGATTAACACCCTATCTTATATGTCCGCGACGCACATAAGACGAATAAGCACAACCAATACTAGATATCATACAACCATCACACACTAAGGTATTAAACAACTAACTAAAGAATTCCATAGCAAATCCGTTATGACCCCATGATCACGATTAGCCCATGATTGAACTCATCGTCACCATGGGTTCATATGAAAACATGATAATAACACACGAGAATAATAACTAAAACTACTTATATTAAACTAGAGTACATCACAAGAGTAAATAGGTTCAAAGTAAAGAAAACTAGCATCCAACGTTACAACAAAATAAAGAATCAAAAGAAAATATGCTTCCTCTTTGTTGCGATGTACTAAAATGGACTTCTTCCTTATCTCCTCGCTCCTCGATTAATACTACGATTCAACACCACGTGAAACGTCTCTGAAAACTACTTTTATAGGAGTCCCACAAAACCCAGCTATCTCAGAAGTTGGAAGCTCAACATAATTAGGAGTCTAAAAATAATAATTTAAATTTACGTCCCTGAGCGGCCGCTCAGCAATCCTGAGCGGGCGCTCAGCTTCCTGAGCGGGCGCTCAGACCCCTTCTGGAAAAAACTTTGTTTTTGCTCCCGTTCTTTGCTGCATTATGCTCCTATCTTTCCACGTGCAATGCCAAACACATGCCAAGGCTTATTCTTGATGAAATCTCACCACAAATGCAAGTAATACCCTGAAATGCACAAACACTAGAAAAACGCATCAAATACACAAAATACTTGATTTTAAGACATCAATTTAAGCCATTATAAGACGTTCTAAATGGTATAAAATGCCACTTATCACACCCCCAAACTTAAATCGATGCTTGTCCTCATGCGTCACAGACTCAAAAACAAAACAAAAATATGCATGAATGCAATCTATATGAAATGCAGCGATCCCCCTTACTACGACCAAACCAACCAACTTACGACATCTCAACAAATGCAATTAGGCGAATAAAGATCAATCAAATCATGCAAACTAATATACAGCCAGAAACGTGGTGTGTGCGGATGCTTAACAAATATGCTTCAAAACTAGATCAATTATCATAACTCGACTATCCTCAAGATAATCACATGATTATACGAAGAATAAATTTTAGGCACAAAATGACTTATAACGCTTCAAGGTTACTGGAGCTTATTACGGAATCATGCTTTTTATTTAACACAACAAACAAATGCTTATTTGACCGTGCAATGAGTGAGGTCCACAAAAGACTTATACAATGGCATCCATGTAGCGAGCGTTAGGTTAGCGGATCCCAGACTTTAAAAGCCTTAGGTCACTAGGCACAAAGTCCCCTAAGAACTTAATAACTCGAATACCAAATAGCCCACTCTTGATCAATTATGCAATAGCTCTCTATTTTTTTCTTTTCTTTGTTTTTTTTCTTATTTTTTTCATAATTTCTGAGCAAGTGCGTTTCGCTCCATCTTGCTCAACCCTAGAATACTCGCATAAAAATACGGGCCGGCTACTAGCCATTTGACGCCTAGCCACAATTAGCAATGAATTCCACTTTTTACTCCAATTTTTCTTTTCATGCCTTTTATCACTAAGAACCTATTATAAATTCTAAGCATAATCAATAGATTAACCTTGAAAACCATCAAACCATGACAACAATCTAGTCCTTAAGCATTCTCTAAGACTTAGTGAAATTACAAGTGTTTCTAGCATGCACGTCAACCTACAAGACTCAACATCACTTTAAAGCTATCATTACACTCGCATCAACATCACAAATCAATTGGTAAAGCAATACAAAAGGGATCATGGTATATGCATGAGCTACATGACATGATAAATAAAGCTATAAAATAAAAAAAAAACTATATGACAAAAATATGCACTTATATGAACTAAACTATCATGAATACGCAACTATATGACACACACACAAAATATTCCTTAACTACCACCCCCAAACTTAAAATCTTCACTGTCCCCAGTGAAGGTAGTCGAAAGGAAAACAGGGTATACCTACTTGGAGAGATCATCATCATCACCCTCAGAGGGTGCAGTATCAGGAGGCGGATATGCAGAGTCCTCACAAAAAATGGGCCACTAGATATCAGCTCCAAGGCCTCTAAAAGCAGTCCCAAGTGCAAGGGTGAGCTCCTGAGCAAACCTACTTTGCGTCTCGTACATAGCATCCATCTTCCTCGACAGCCTCCTATACTGGGCATCAGCCATCCCAGCACCCTCCTGAGCTCTAGAAGAACCTGCCTCATCACACTCTGGTCTCGCCATGGTAGCACCGCGTGCCGGACGCCCTCCTAGAAGACGATAACCCAGCCCATGCTCCTCGGGCTCTCTACCAGTCCACTCCTGCATCGCATTCAGAGTCCCGGAATCAATAGGAGCGGCCGGCAGCTGCAACTGCTCATGAGAAGGCCACTGAAATCCAACTGCTCGGAAAAGCTTTGTAACCGTTGATGCATAAGGGATGTTCATGTGCTTTGTTCCCCTCAAAAAATTCAGAATTCCTTGGTAGATGAACTCACCAAGGTCCACATAGTACTCCTCATTCAAAAGACCCCATGACAACTGTGCTCGCTCAACTGTAACCTCATGTGCATGTGAAGTAGAAAGAATATTAGCACAAATAAAGGCATTCCATGCATGGGCATACCTATTCATCGCAATCGCCGGAAAATGACGATACTCGTTAGTCCCAGTCTTCAACATCCAAACCGTGCCCGGCCTATAGAGAGCAGCACAAATCAAATCCAAGTCAAAATCTTCAGCAGTCTTCTCGTTCCAATTCTCCTCCGTGGGCTTCCTCTGTCGCTGCCCAATCACACGGCGAATCACACGGCGAACCCATTCTTTTCAGCCTTCGCATTCGCATAGAACTCGCGAACCATGCTCATCGGAACTGCCTCTGGTGACTCACAGAAAGCAATCCAACCCTTTTCAGCAATCATTGGCAACAACTCACCATCCCTCCCCGATGATAAGAATCCCCCCTCCTTTAAAATCGACTTACCCAGAAACCTAGTATACTCCTCCTCAGCAGCCCTATCAAATAAATGAGGCCTCGCAGCAGTACCCCTTGAAGAATCAGCAGTAGAAATAGTGCTGCTGCTATCAATAGTCCTGGATCTCTTGGGTGCCATTGAAACTGAGAAAAAGTGCTTAAGAATTGTGTTTTTGAATATGGGAGAGAGTTTAAGGTTTGAAAGTGTATGGGGGAGTATATGGAATAGTTGTATGTATATATATACAGGGTAGAGATTAGATTAAAATTTGATTAGGAGTGGGTTTGAGGGTTAAAAACGTGGGTAATGGGAAGATAATTCGTGGGTAGTGGGGTTGTGTTTGTATTTTTATGTTTTCTGGTTTTTTTGTGTTTTTTTTATTAGGCAAAAAAAATTCAAGCAATCGGGCCCTGAGCGGTCGCTCAGCAAAGCTGAGCGGGCACTCATCTTACTGAGCGGTCGCTCAGCAGAGCTGAGCGGGCACTCGGGGACCTTCTGGAAAAATATTTTTTTGTCCTGGTTTTTCTGATTTTTTTTTTGGTTTTGGATATGTTACTAACTTCTAAGGGTTCCTATAACAACAAATCATGGGTTGCCTCCCAAGAAGCGCTTCTTTTTCGTCATTAGCTTGACGTAGCGTACCTTACTCAAGTTGACAATTAAACGGCACTAACCACTTCCCGGTTTGTCGTGTCCCTATAGTAATGCTTCAAAACCTGACAATTAACCTTGAATGCTTGGTCCGGATCATTCTCAAAAATCTCCACACCTCCATGTGGAAACACAGTTTTGACAATAAAAGGTCCAGACCACTTTGATTTTAACTTTCCAGGAAAAAGTCGGAGACGAGAGTTGAATAAAAGAACTTGCTGCCCCGACACAAATGACTTAGGATATAGCTTCCTGTCGTGCCACCTTTTCACTTTTTCCTTGTACATTTTGTTGTTCTCGTACGCTTGGAGTCGAAATTCATCAAGTTCATTTAGCTGAAGCATTCGCTTCTTCCCAGCTGCATCTAGATCAAGGTTCACCTTCTTCAATGCCCAATAGGCTTTATGCTCAAGCTCCGCAGGTAAATGACATCCCTTACCATACACAAGTTGAAAATGGGACATCCCAAGTGGAATTTTGTATGTTGTTCTGTAAGCCCAAACAGCTTCATCGAGCTTTAAAGACCAATCCTTCCTTGACGGAAAAACAACTTTTTCTAGAATGCGCTTGATCTCTCTATTAGACACTTCTGCTTAACCATTCATTTGTGAATGATAGGCAGTAGCAACCCGATAATTTATATTATAGCGCTGCATCATAGAAGTGAACTTTCGGTTGCAAAAATGCGACCCCTCATCACTTATGATTACTCGTGGCATTCCAAACCTTGTGAAAATCTGCTTATGAAGAAAATTCAACACTACCTTTGCATCATTCGTCGGCAGAGCTTTGACTTCTACCCATTTTGAGACATAATCGACTGCCAGCAAGATGTACTGATTATTGCAGGATGAGACAAATGGTCCCATGAAATCGATTCCCCAAACATCAAAGACCTCGACTTCAAGCATCACATTTAACGGCATCTGTAATAACCCCCAAAATTTTGATGTTATTTTGATTCCGTACTTTTAACGAAGAACTTGAAACGAATTGAAAAAGATTGTAGGTATCGTATTCACCCCCCCCCCCCCTTCTACGATACTTTGGGACTAACAATTGGTATCAGAGCTTGTTGATTGACATATAAATCAAGATCCGGAGAAAGAAACAAGTTCTTGAAAAATTTCTTGAATTTTTTAATTTTCAAAAATTTTCACTTCTTGAAATTTTTGAACTTTAAATAATTTAATTCCGCCAAGATGATGAACAACCAAAGAATTGGAAGTATAAAGGTTCCCCCATTCGATAGAGATAATTATAACCTATGGAAGAAAAGATGATGCTATTTATGAAAGCCTTGAATCCACTTTACATTGGGATATTACTGAATGGCCCTTATGTTCCGATGGAAGTAGTTGCTGAATCCACAACCACAGCTGGTGTAAGAATTCCTTCCTCATCCACTCCCAGGGATCCGTCTAAATATACGAAAATTGACAAGGAGTTCATTAATCTAGACACAAGCCTTCAACTCATAATTGTGGAATCGACCGATAAAGATATGAGTCATCAACTTCTAGGAAGTAACAGTGCGAAAGATATGTGGGAAACCATTAAGCTTTTAATGGAAGGTACAGAAGAAGTCAAAGAAAATAGGATGGATATTCTGATGACTCAGTATGAGGCATTCAAACTTTTACCCGGAGAAGCAATGTCTTCACTCTTTGAGAGATATACAAATGAATAGTGTTTTTGCTGAACAAGAAAACTTTTCATGCCACACTATGTAGGGGTTTTTATATGGATATTCTGAGATTTTATTAGTACTCTATATGGTATATAAGTGTATGTAAAGATCGTCAGAATCCAATTCCGAACACTTTGATTTTTCCCGGAAATCCACTAGATACGGAAAGAATTGAGTATAAGGTAACAGGATAAAAAGAATTTAAATTAAAGGATTATAAGAGAGGATCATAAAAGGAATATAATGTATTGAGAAAGGTTAAGGAAACCCAAGTAATAAGATCCCAGGTATGATCCCTCAAACGAGAAATGAGAATGAAAGTTAAGCGAACCGTATAACAGATCAGCGGTCATTCGGCAAACAATTAGGAGTTAATCAAGGAGGTTAGGGATGATGAGGTCATCCAACCAATAAGAAGAGGGCAAGTAAGGGATGATGACATCACAAGGTGATATAAGCATGACATAGGGGGGAAGGAGGTGTGGATAAATGATAACCACACAAAGTTCAAGGTTAATAAGGTAATTAACCAAAATCTAATCAAAAACAACCAAGCTAAGCTAAACAAATCACAAACACAAAATCATTTCATTTATTCAGCCATTGCTCTCGGCTTTTCTCTCCATTTCAAGAAGAAGAATTTCAAAATTCAAGTTCCAAGCTTCCTTAATTGGTAAGATAATTATCTAGTACTCCTTATGCATAGATATAGCTATCCTATAAGTTTAAGCCTCCAAATCATTCACAATCTTCTCCAAGAAATCAATGAAGAAGATAATGAATAGTGATTTCAAGATTTTTAACTTGATTTTTCTTGTTTTTCCTTTAAGATCCAAGCATCCCTAAGACATCTCAAGGCTTCTTAAGGCTTCCTAGCTACTCCAATCACTTCAAGGAAGGTATAACATCTCCAAACCCTAGCTTTACTTTGTATATTAGGATGATTTTGATTGTTATGGTAAAAGAGTAGCTTGATGCTTGTAGGTTTAGAGTTTGGGTTGGAGTTGTAGTGAATTGAATGTTGAATCTTGTTGATTAGTAAAGGACTTAAGTATAGTTTCAAATTCATGTTGAGAATAACATAAATTGGAAAAATTGAGGTGTTGGGGCTGTTTTAGTGTGATATGGATGGATTTTGGTTGTATGAATGAATTGGGATTGATTGGTGGTTGATTTGGAATGGTATAAATTTAGGAAATTGCGTAAACATAGCCGTCGTAATGTCCGATTTACTTTAGACTGCTTTTGTTCATAACATTAGGACCCGAGAACTCCCTGCTAGGTTTTTACCATTGCCATGATTAGATATTTCATGTTACGAGCTTCATTTTGATATGTGGTTCGTTTGATTCCGATGTACGGTTTAGGGGAAACGGCCGTTTTAAGTAACGACGTTTCGCGAACGAACCATTACCCCTCGCCTTACTTTGAAACATAGGTTAAAGACCTTAAAGGACTAATTGGAGTATGAAACAATTATGTTAAGTGGATTAGGCAGTTGGTAAGGTACTCGTGAAAGAATCGCCTTAAAACTCGTAATGGTTAATTTATTAAAAATGGTGGAGCCGAGGGTACTCGAGCGACTTAAGAAAATTAGTAAGCGCAAAGCGAGCGTTAGAGTCTAATTTGGTTAAAGTATAGATTTACAAGTGACTTTGGTTTAATTCCAACTTACATGTTATTTATAGGTTACCAGACTCGTCCTGAGCCATTTGTAACCCCCAGTCGCTCAGGCAAGTTTTCTACCCGTTATACTGTTGTTGTGATGTAAATATATGTATATGCATTATCTTGTGATAAGTGCATGATTGTTATTAGCAAATTTTGCGATATATTGGAGCATGCTGATATGGTATATATGCATGTCTGTTTCGTAATCTGGTTATCTATCTGTTGATTTCAATACTTATAGTTGCATAATACCTATGCTAGAGATAAGCAGTAGTTGCGTATACCCTTAGTATAGGGGACCCAAAGGTGAGCATATTTCTAAACCGGGAGTCGATGTTCCCGAGTATATTATATATATATATATTTATATATATATGGATATAGTTTTTAAAACTATTGATCGAATAAGGTTGATTCGATAACTTTATTTTATTTAATGAATATTATTTGAATATTCATTCGAGGACTTATGACTCTGTCTATTCTATTTAATGATTATTAATTGGATATTCATTTGAGGATGTATGACTCCGTTTATTTTATTTAATGAATATTATTTATAATATTCATTCGAGGTATTATGACTCCGTTTATTATTTGATAATATTCTTTATTTTATTAAAGAATAATGTTTCGATAATCAAACTTATTTTCGATTATTCAAATAAAGATAGTACTTTCGTATAAGTATATCTTTGGTTATTTAATATTCATTTCAAGTATGAGTTTTAAAACTTCTACTTCGATTATTTTTATAAGGATTATCTTTATGAGAATATTATTTAAATAATAATATTCAGATATTTCTAATATATCGGGACTGATTTATTTTAATAAATCAGCAGTACTCCAAACATTCTTAAAAATGTTTTCGAGTCTTCAAAATGATTTCTAAAAGTTAGGGTGGATCCCAAAACTCATTCTTTTATATTTAAGATCCTCCTTTCGAAGGGGATTTAAATACTCGCTCAAAACCTGAGGGATCCGGCTATGTGGTGTATTTTACATTCGCAACGTGGTTGCTGTTTTGAGAAAACAATTTGATTACTTGCCCAACGTTCAGGAAGTAAGTCCCTCTAATTGAGTCGGCATAAGCGACAGGCCGGGGTACGGTCTATCAAAGTGTAAGTGGCTGGGTGGCAGTCCATCAACGCGTAAGAGGCCGGGTGGCGGTCCAGCACAAGGTCCTTATGTGGCCAGGGTGATGACCGGTGGGGGATTCATCCATCTACTAGTAGAAAAGGTTACTCATTGGTATCTTTGCCTGATCAGCAAGATATCGGGTTTATGCCAAAATTCTTTTCCTTTCCAAAATTCATTGGATGTTACAAACTCTGTTTATACTTTACATAACAGAGGTTCCAGGAAATGTTTAAGAGATATATATGTGGATATATATATCGGGACTAAATAAAGTATCTCGTAACTTTATTTCATTCAATAATATTTAAAAGATTGAATCTATTCAAGTCTTAACTTGTGGTCTCGTCTATGGGATGACCTTTTGAAACCTATAATACTTTGAACAGTGGTAGTTCAAGTAGCCTTATAAATGATACAAGTATAGTGAAGTAATTGCTAACTTCATCCCTTATTTTTGCTTATATCCAGTAAGTAATTATCTTTCACTTGATAAAGGATTTTAGTAAGTTCTCCATTTAGATACTTGCATTATTGTTTACACTATATATTATCTTGCGAGCTGTAATGCTCACTCTTGCTTTATTTCTTCATCACACAACAATAGTTAGGAAAGATGGCCAGACTCAAGCAGACCCAACGCAAGAGCGTGGGAAGCGCCCTGCGCCTTCCCGTTGAGATCATAGCTGCTATAGCTGCAGAGGTAGATCTATCTGTAGATCAGACCTTCTACTTTTGGGAATCAATTATGTATAATTATAACTTGTGGCAGATAATGACAATTAATTATAAACTTATCAAGTAATCATTTTTGGGTTGTAATAACTTTTAAATTGTGGATTCAAAGACTTGTACCTATTTCAATTTCATCTCTGAGACTATAACGGGTTGTGGTGTGTGTTAGTATGGGGTCACAGCATAAGGTTAACTATTATTAATTAAGTGAAGTGATATTGTGGAAAGAAAGACCGTGACGACCCGGATCCCTGACCCCGGATCTGGGGGTGTTACAACATCTCATCCTTCCTCAAAAGATTCCCCACTCTTTGGCAACGATCATACCTTAAAACGAACTGATGAGCATCCTTAAACAAAGTAGGCCAGAAAAAACCTGCTTGCAGAATACGAGCCGTCTTCTCACCACCATAATGTCCACCATAAACTGTGGAGTGGCAGTCTTGTAATATCCCCTCCGTCTCACAGAATGGGATACATCTCCTGATGATCTGGTCAGCTCCCTGTCTAAACAAATATGGTTCATCCCACATATACCACTTCACCTCATACGGAAATTTCTTCTTTTGAGTTGTATTCATATTAGGAGGCATTATATTGCTGACAAGATAGTTCACAATATCTGCGAACCATGGCTCTTCCTCCTGAACTGCGAACAACTGCTCATCCGGAAAAGATTCGTTGATCAGTGTCTTATCATGTGAAGTAGAATTGGGATTCTCCAATCTAGAGAGATGGTCAGCTACTTGATTCTCAGTACCTTTTCGATCCTTGATCTCTAACTGAAATTCTTGTAACAAGAGCACCCAACGAATGAGTCTAGGCTTCGAATCCTTCTTGGAAACCAAATAGCGAATGGCCGCATGATCAGTGAACACTATCACCTTTGTCCCAAGCAAATAAGATCGAATTTTTTTGAAACCAAAGACTATAGCCAAAAGCTCCTTCTCAGTAGTGGTGTAGTTCATTTGAGCTCCATTTAAAGTCTTACTAGCATAGTAGACCACATGAAAGAGATTATTCTTGCGCTGCCCAAGAACTGCGCCCACCGCATAATCACTCGCATCACACATCATCTCAAAAGGCTCTGTCCAATCAGGTGCCGTAATAACTGGTGTAGTTATCAAACTCTTCTTGAGAGTCTCGAATGCCATCAAGCATTCATCATCGAATTTTAAAGGCACATCCTTCTCGAGCAAGTTGCACAACAGCTTAGATATCTTCGAAAAGTCCTTGATGAAACGCCGATAAAAACCCGCATGACCAAGAAAAATACTGATTCCTTTCACGGAAATAGGTGGTGGAAGATTTTCAATGACTCCCACCTTGGCTTTGTCCACTTGAAGACCCTTGCTAGAAACCTTATGCCCAAGAATAATGCCTTCACGCACCATAAAGTGACATTTTTCCCAATTGAGCACCAAATTAGTTTCCACACACCTTTTGAGCATCGCACGAAGATTATTTAAACATTCATCATACGATGTCCAAAGATGGAGAAGTTGTCCATGAACACCTCGACATTATTTTCAATTATATCAGAGAATATAGCCATCATACATCTCTGAAAAGTGGCCGGTGCGCCATATAAGCCAAACGAAACTCTGCGAAAAGCAAACGTGCCAAATGGACAAGTGAAGGTAGTCTTTTCTTGATCCTCTGGTGCAATACATATCTGATTATACCCCGAATAGCCATCCATAAGACAATAATATTCATGACCGGCCAACCTGTCAAGCATCTGATTAATAAATGGAAGAGGGAAGTGATCCTTCCTTGTGGCCTTGTTCAAATTTCTGTAGTTCATGCATACCCTTCATCCTGTGACTATTCGAGTGGGGATGAGCTCGTTCTTCTCATTTGCTACCACAGTAATACCTCCTTTCTTAGGTACACATTGCACGGGGCTCACCCAAGAACTGTCAGAAATAGGATAAATGATTCCTGCATCCAGCCACTTCAGAATTTCTTTCTTCACCACTTCTTTCATGATAGGATTAAGTCTTTGATGTTGCTCAACAGTCGGCTTACTACACTCCTCTAGCAGAATTTTATGTATGCAGTACGAAGGGCTGATCTCATTGATGTCTGCTATAGTCCATCCGATAGCTGATTTGAATTCTCTCAAGATTCTCAAGAGCTTGTCCTCCTCACTACCTAAAAGGTCGGATGCAATAATAACAGGTAAAGTAGATGCATCACCTAAAAAAGCATACCTCAAGTGTTCAGGCAATGGTTTAAGCTCCAAGGTAGGTGCTTCCTCAATAGATGGTTTGAGCTTTCCTTCAATATTTTTGAGGTCAGAATACCAAGAGATTCAAATGGCATGTCTAGCTTTCGCCTCCAAGGAGAAGCATATAAATATTGTAGTTGCTCATTGCCATCCTCATCGTCATTGTCAAAGTCCCCCACTAAGGCTTTCTCTAATGCATCAGACCTTAGCATATGATCAAGTCCTGAAGTAACCGGAGAATCAATCACATCCACCTTTAAGCACTGCTCATCTTCTGTAGGGAATTTCATCACTTTGAATACATTGAATGTCACATCCTGATCCTGCACCCTCATAGTAAGTTCTCCTTTCTGCACATCTATTAAGGTACGACCTGTAGCCAAGAAAGTAAAAGTGTTTGTCCTAAATCCAATCATGTATGATGAGTTAGGAAGAACTTTCTTGTATTCCTATTTGATTTCATTTTGAATTAATAAAAGACTTGTTATATTTTTTTATGGGCTTTATCTATTTAAAGTGTATTAAATAAGATGTTCCATAGTTTAGAGTAAAGCTTCTAGAATTATAATGAGATTATAATAATGGGATCTAGAAGATGACAACTCTGGACTTAAACAGTTCCTGATCATAGGATAACTAATCGGATGTTAGTGGATCCGCAAAGATTGGTACATACTATGCTTGCTCCCTTTAGGAGGATGTCTGTTCTCATAGGCATTTGTGTGGTGACATTATAGCTGGTATGTAGGTGCTTATTAGGGAATAAGTTCACTGAACATGACTTGATAAGTTGAACAACTAATGGAGATTACTCACGTGTCAATAGTTATTCACTGAGTGATAGTTGTACAAGTGTCCTTAGACTTGAGATCGTTAAAGGTATCTTATATATAATGAACTGTGCTTTGGTTTAGTCCTTAGTCTCAAGGACATACACTAGGTCTATTCTGGGCATAGGGATTTGTGTATAGAGATAGTTAACGTCAATAGAGGATCTACCCCTTCCAGTATAGGAAGAGAATATCCTATGTTATTCTTAGTATGCGAGTTCTGGAATCTCTGGCCAGAGTGTATGAAATTAGAAAGGAGTTTCTAATTTGCATTAATATGAACTTTGCATTATGAATAAGAAATCATATGATTAAATTTGATAGGCTTGACACAAGATCCATGCCTTGTATTTAATCGGGATATTATAAGGATAGAAGGAATTCATTGTACAGTAACTAGTCACTGACAGGTTCTTGATATTCTAAGCAGTGAATTCATATTATCCGGATAGTCGCGATATGTTGAGAAGCATCACTCACGATGTAGAATAAATATAATTAATCAGTTAATTATATTTAGTGAATTTTAATATTCATATAAATAATTAATAAAAAAAGTTTATTATTATTTATTTCTACTACTGGCATAATATTCAACCTACAGGGTCACACCATAAAAGAATGTTTCCTTTGATGAATAATGAGAGAGAGAATTATTTTTCTAAATAGTTAAGAAAAAGAAATAATGATTAAAATAGTTTTAATTATTATTAAAGCATTTTATGAAGATAAAATGTGGGGGTTAAAATATATAAAGATATATTATAAAACCCTAGGAGAGTCCTATAAATAGAATGAGATGGATGGCGCATTTGGACAAGATACACAACTTTGGTTTTGTGAAAACCCTAGCCTCCATCTTCTTCTTCTCTCTCTCTCCCAAAAACTCCATTTTATAAAAGCTTAGTTTTTATAAAAGGTTCATCGAAGCGGATTGTTCTTGGTGGATACCAGTAGAGTGCTTCACACACTGAGGAGCAACTGCTAGCACTCCAATTTTATAAAGCTTCAATTCACGAGGTATGGTTTCGATTCCTCAGTTTTTCCCTTTTATACATTTTTCTATATGTGCAGTATATGGTTTTTATGGAATAAATCTTATTTCGCGCTTCCGCTCATCCATAAATTCCTTCATTGGCATCAGAGCTAGGTTCTGCATATAGAGATTCATATAAAAAAATTCAGATTTTTTAATGCATGTATGGATTTATTATGATTTTTGCAAGTTTATTTGGATTTAATTATGAATTAATTCGAAATAATTTTTGCATGAGATTTTGACTACTGATCTGGGTTCTACAAGTGTTGTAGATCATCTAGATATTTTTTTCATAATTTTGTGATGTGTAGATTATTTGTTATGAATTTTTTTTTTTAAATTGTTTTAATTAAAATTCATAAAATAATTATGCATGTGAATAATTATGATTAAAATTTTTACAAGAACCCATGGCTGATTTGGTATTTTTTCTGCTACTCCCTGATTTAAGAAATCATATTATTTTGATTTTTATTAATTTATTAATTAACTGTTAATTAATTTATTAATAATAAAATTAAAATAATATAAATACTAATAAGAGTTATTAATAAGGGAGTAAAGGGAAAGGGGGGTTACATCTCCTAAATTGTAACAGCAGCAGAAAGGCAACAGGCATTAGCAGGGAAGAAAAAAAAAACCTGCTATCGGTGGGCTGCTACAGGCGCGTGCAGCGCACGCGGGGCGGGGGGGGTGTTGCGCATTCCGTGAATGCGTTACACACTGTTGCGCATTTACGAAATGCGTTACACGCGTAAATGGCTCAGAAGTGTTGTAACGCAATACGTACATGCGTTACAGCCCGTATGTCCACATTAAATTTGATTTTTTGGGAGTTTCGTAACTCCGTTTTGGGCGTGTAATATATCGTTGGATTCTTTTTTCCGAGACGGATCTAATGGAATGGTCAAATATTTTTTATATAAAAGTTTTGAACTGTTTATATTCCCGAAAGTGTTTTAAAGCATGATTTAATTGTTTTAATTGCTTTTAAATGCTATAATAAATCCATACATCATTATATCAATGTGTGACATGATATTACTTGCATGCTTATTTGTTTATTTATTTTTATATATGAGATATATGCCTGTGTTTACCATGCGATGATAGATTTAGGTGAACTTAAATCAATATAAGGCGTGCTCTAGAAAATCTAGAATAGGAATCGTTTCTTGCCTTGACAATAATATTATGAATACAATCATGAGATTCTTGTATTTATGAAACACGTAATTAAATATGAATTTTCAATTTTGAGAGGAAGGATGATTCTGTCAACAACAGATTTCTATCTGTAAGAAAGGGTTATTAAGTGACGCCTCTTGACAATGTTCCACCCGATCTGGGAATCATCTGATTATTGATTATTGATTTCAAATATTTAATTTAAAAGGAAGAATCTCTTTATAATATGATTATGATTGTAACGTAATATAATCCCTCTAAAATTAAATAATATCAAGTAGTAATTGGCCAAATGACACAACGGGCTTGTGTCGGTCATAGCCTTCCAACATGATAGAAAGTGGTTCTTATTTTTAAATCATTGTCGTTTCGTGCTACAGCCGAGGGCTTTGATTTTGAAATAAGGAATACTTGTCTATTACATAGAGATGTGTACATTGAATTAGAATCTAAAGGTCGTTACGTGCCACAGCCGTGGGCCGTTGGAGACTGATTCAATTGTACGGAATGTTGGGTTAGACTTGACTTAGAATATTGAGTTTATCGCGCCACAGCCGTGACTCAATTATTCAAGAGGCTAAAATTATATTAGGGAATAACATAAGATGTAATTGACAAGAGTTGTCTGCCTATTGAACATCACATGACGTTTCGTGCTACAGCCGAGGTTGTGTAATGGAATGTAGGATCCCTATTCCCACTAGCATTATGAATGCCTAATTTTCACTTAGGGGGTGTATAAATTAGATAAACTAGTGGGAGCCACTTATGAATAAAGACCCAATTCATATAGTGTTTTGAAATAAAATTGAATATTTGCTAAGTGTTGTTATGTGTTTATCATTTACAGATTTACTATATTCGTTATGTCTTTTGCACTATCACTCCGGAGTATACTAGATGCTCACAAGTTGACTGGTCCTAATTTTGCTGACTGGCTTCGAAACTTGAGAATTGTTCTCAGGGTGGAGAAGCTGGAATATGTGCTTGACTCACCTAAGCCTACTGAACCTGCTAACGATGCACATAATGATGAACATGTTGTGTATCGTAAGTGGATAGATGATGCAAATATTGCTCAATGCATCATGCTAGCTTCCATGAACATTGAGCTACAGAAGCAGCATGAGCATATGGATGCTCACACTATCCTTATGCATTTACAAGAGTTGTATGATGTGGCAGGGAGGATAGCTCGATATGAGATATCGAAGGAGCTGTTCGGTTGTAGGATGTCTGAGGGATCATCCGTGAATGACCATGTACTTAAGATGATCAATTTGATTGAACGTCTTGGACAACTTGGTTTTGCCATGGATGGGGAGCTGAGCCAAGACTTGGTCTTGCAATCACTTCCGAGTTCGTTTTCGCAGTTTGTTGTGAACTTTCACATGAATAAGCTGGATGTCAGCCTAGCTGAACTCCACAACATGTTGAAGACTGCGGAATCGAATTTCCCCCCTAAGAAGAGCTCTGTTCTTCTAATTGGTGAAGGTTCCAATCCTAAGAAAAGGAAGAAAAACCCTTCCAAGAAGAAGAAAGTAGGTGAGAAAAAGCCTGTTCCACCAAAAGCTGAAGACCCCAAGAGCAAAGTTGTTTGCTTTCATTGTAACAAGGTGGGGCACTGGAAGAGGAACTGCAAGGTTTACCTTGCAGAATTGAAGAAGAAGAAGGGTAGTGAGACTACCACTTCTGCTTCAGGTATGTTCATGATTGAAGTGAATATGTCATTAAATCAAATTTCTACTTGGGTATTAGATACCGCCTGTGGTTCTCATATTTGCAATTCGTTGCAGGGACTAAGGAGAAGTAGGACTCTTGAGGAAGAGGAGGTGATTCTACGGATGGGAAATAGAGTAAGAGTTGCTGCTGAAGCTGTAGGATCATTTCATTTACATATGCCTACGGGCAAGACCATTGTTTTAAATAATTGTTATTTTGTTCCTCCGATTATGAGGAATATTATTTCTATTCCCATTTTAGACTTGGATGGATTTTCGTTTGTTATTCAGAATAATAAATGTTCAATTCTTAGAGATAACGTTCTTTATGGAAGTGGTATTTTAAATAATGGTTTGTATGTATGTGACGTAGAGCATGATTTACTACAAATTGAACATACTAATAAAAGAAAAAGGGATGATGAAAATATCACCTTTTTGTGGCACTGCAGACTTGGTCATATTAGTGAAAATAGACTGCGGACATTGCATAAGGAAGGGTTACTTGACCCTTTTGATTTTGAATCATATCCTACATGCGAGTCTTGTCTATTGGGTAAAATGACCAAATCTCCATTTAGTGGACATGGAGAGAGGGCTGCAGATTTGCTAGGATTGGTACACACAAATGTATGTGGACCAATGTCTACGCAAGCCATGGGTGGATTTTCATACTTCATTACTTTCATAGATGATCGATCTAGATTCGGATATGTGTATTTGATGAAACACAAGTCTGAAGCCTTTGAAAAGTTCAAAGAATATAAGCATGAAGTGGAGAAACAAACCAAACATTGTATTATAACTCTTCGATCAGATCGAGGCGGTGAATACTTGAATGGAGAGTTTCTTGATTATCTCAAAGAAAATGGTATAGTCTCCCAGTGGACTCCTCCATATACTCCATAGTTGAATGGGGTATCTGAAAGGAGAAATCGAACTTTGTTAGACATGGTTCGATCCATGATGAGCTATGCGAATCTTCCAGTATTCCTGTGGGGTTATGCATTGGAAACCTCAGCATATTTACTGAATAAGGTGCCTTCCAAATCTGTCCCTAAAACTCCATATGAGATATGGAAAGAAAGGAAACCGAGTCTTAAACATGTTAAAATTTGGGGATGTCCAGCTTATGTCAAGAAAGTTGACCCAGATAAGCTGGAATCTCGATCCGTAAAATGTAGTTTTGTGGGATATCCTAAAGAGACTTTAGGGTATTACTTTTACACCGATCATAAGGTGTTTGTCTCCAGATATGCTACCTTCTTGGAAAAGCAGTTTATCCTTGAAGGAAACAGTGGGAGCAAAATTGAACTTGATGAAGTTCAAGAAGCACAAACTACTACGGATCAAATGGAAACACCTGTTCAGACTGAACAACCTTCTGTGGAACAGCCCATTCGTAGGTCAGGAAGAGTGTCTCGCCAACCTGAGAGGTATTATGGCCTTGTCATTGAGAATGACAATGAGTTGTCAATCATTGATGATGACGACCCTATGACCTATAATGAGGCTATGAGTAGTGTTGACTCAGAGAAATGGCAAAGTGCCATAAAATCCGAAATGGAATCTATGTATACCAACCAAGTATGGACTTTGGTTGAAGCACCTGAGGGTGTGAATCCTATTGAGTGTAAATGGGTATACAAAAGAAAGATTGGAGCAGATGGCCAGGTAGACACCTATATGGCCAGGCTCGTGGCAAAAGGATTCAAACAAAGACAAGGGATTGACTTTGATGAAACTTTTTCGCCTGTAGCCCTGTTAAAATCAATTCGGATTTTGCTTGCGATTGCTGCTTACTACGACTATGAGATCTGGCAAATGGACGTGAAAACGGCCTTCCTCAATGGGAAACTTGAAGAGGAAGTGTATATGACACATCCAGAGGGTTTTCTTTCTAAGGGAAATGAACACCTAGTGTGTAAGCTGTTGCGAACCATATATGGTTTAAAGCAAGCTTCTCGTAGATGGAACATCCTTTTTGATGAGACAATCAAAGAGTTTGGTTTTATCAAAAACATAGATGAACCATGTGTCTACAAGAAGGTTAGTGGGAGCGCGGTAATATTTCTTGTATTGTATGTGGATGACATACTTCTTATAGGAAATGATATACCGATGCTGCAATCAGTCAAAGTGTGGCTATCGAAGAACTTCACTATGAAGGACTTGGGAGAAGCATCCTACATTCTCAGTATGAAGATCTATAGAGATAGATCTAGAAGAATGATAGGTCTTATCCAGGGTACATACATCCAGAAAGTGCTTAAAAGGTTTAGCATGGAAAACTCCAAAAGAGGTCTCATACCGATGAGCCATGGAGTGTCCCTTTCCGAAAAGATGTCTCTTAAGACACCTGAGGAAAGAGAGCGTATGAGTAAGATTCCTTATGCTTTAGCAATAGGATCTATCATGTACGCGATGTTATGTACTAGGCCTAATGTTGCTTATTCGATCAGTGTGACGAGCAGATATCAGTCCAATCCAGGTGAAGACCACTGGAAAGCAGTGAAGAACATCCTTAAGTACTTCCGAAGGACTAAGGATATTTTTCTTGTTTTTGGTGGCGGATCTGAGTTGAAAATAGAGGGTTATACTGACTCTAGTTTTCAATCAGAAAGTGATGATAGCAAATCCATGTCAGGGTACGTGTTTACTCTGAACGGTGGTGTGATTAGTTGGAAGAGTTCCAAACAGTCTACAATGGATGACTTCACAGCGGAAGCAGAATATATAGCTGCAAGTGAGGCTGTAAAAGAAGCCATTTGGATGAGGAAATTTGTTTCTGAGTTGGGAGTTGTTCCTAGCATTGAGGAGCCTATTGTGTTGTATTGTGATAACAACGCAGCAATAGCACAAGCCAAGGAACCTAGGTCTCATAAAAATTCTAAACATGTTTTGCGACGCTTTCATTTGATTAGGGAAATCATTGAAAGAGGAGATGTCAAGATTGAGAGAGTTGACACACATAACAACGTAGCAGACCCACTCACAAAGTCATTATCTCAGATTCACTTTGATCGTCATAAAGAAAAGATGGGTATTAGATACCAGGGTGATTGACTTTAGTTCAAGTGGGAGATTGAAAGTGTTTGTCCTAAATCCAATCATGTATGATGAGTTAGGAAGAACTTTCTTGTATTCCTATTTGATTTCATTTTGAATTAATAAAAGACTTGTTATATTTTTTATGGGCTTTATCTATTTAAAGTGTATTAAATAAGATGTTCCATAGTTTAGAGTAAAGCTTCTAGAATTATAATGAGATTATAATAATGGGATCTAGAAGATGACAACTCTGGACTTAAACAGTTCCTGATCATAGGATAACTAATCGGATGTTAGTGGATCTGCAAAGATTGGTACATACTATGCTTGCTCCCTTCAGGAGGATGTCTGTTCTCATAGGCATTTATGTGGTGACATTATAGCTGGTATGTAGGTGCTTATTAGGGAATAAGTTCACTGAACATGACTTGATAAGTTGAACAACTAATGGAGATTACTCACGTGTCAATAGTTATTCACTGAGTGATAGTTGTACAAGTGTCCTTAGACTTGAGATCGTTAAAGGTATCTTATATATAATGAAATGTGCTTTGGTTTAGTCCTTAGTCTCAAGGACATACATTAGGTCTATTCTGGGCATAAGGATTTGTGTATAGAGATAGTTAACGTCAATAGAGGATCTACCCCTTCCAGTATAGGAAGAGAATATCCTATGTTATTCTTAGTATGCGAGTTCTGGAATCTCTGGCCAGAGTGTATGAAATTAGAAAGGAGTTTCTAATTTGCATTAATATGAACTTTGCATTATGAATAAGAAATCATATGATTAAATTTGATAGGCTTGACACAAGATCCATGCCTTGTATTTAATCGGGATATTATAAGGGTTGAAGGAATTCATTGTACAGTAACTAGTCACTGACAGGTTCTTGATATTCTAAGCAGTGAATTCATATCATCTGGATAGTCGCGATATGTTGAGAAGCATCACTCACGATGTAGAATAAATATAATTAATCAGTTAATTATATTTAGTGAATTTTAATATTCATATAAATAATTAATAAAAAAAGTTTATTATTATTTATTTCTACTATCGGCATAATATTGAACCTACAGGATCACACCATACAAGAATGTTTCCTTTGATGAATAATGAGAGAGAGAATTATTTTTCTAAATAGTTAAGAAAAAAAAATAATAATTAAAATAGTTTTAATTATTATTAAAGCATTTTATGAAGATAAAATGTGGGGGTTAAAATATATAAAGATATATTATAAAACCATAGGAGAGTCCTATAAATAGAATGAGATGGATGGCTCATTTGGACAAGATACACAACTTTGGTTTTGTGAAAACCGTAGCCTCCATCTTCTTCTCTCTCTCTCCCAAAAACTCCATTTTATAAAAGCTTAGTTTTTATAAAAGGTTCATCGAAGCGGATTGTTCTTGGTGGATACCGGTAGAGTGCTTCACACACTGAGGAGCAACTACTAGCACTCTAATTTTATAAAGCTTCAATTCACGAGGTATGGTTTCGATTCCTCAGTTTTTCCCTTTTATACATTTTGCTATATGTGCGGTATATGGTTTTTACGGAATAAATGTTATTTCGGGCTTCCGCTCATCCGTAAATTCCTTCAGAAAGGTCTCCCCAAAATGATGGGAATCTTCTTATCTTCCTCGAAATCCAGAATAACAAAGTCAGCAGGAAAGAAGAGCTTATCCACCTTTACTAGCACATCCTCCACTATGCCTCGTGGGTATGTAATAGAACGATCAACCAATTGTAGAGACATGTAGATGGGCTTTGGATCAGACAAATTCAACTTTTTGAAGATAGACAACGGCACCAGATTGATGCTTGCTCCCAAATCACACAGGCACTTGTCAAAAGACAACTTGTCGATGGTGCAAGGAATGGTGAAGCTACCTGGATCTTTAAGCTTTGGAGGTAATTTTTGTTGCAGCACAGCACTGCACTCTTCCGTTAGAGCAACGGTCTCAAGGTCATCCAGTTTCACCTTCCTTGAAAGAATACTCTTCATAAATTTCGCATAACTAGGCATTTGCTCCAGAGCCTCAGCGAAAGGTATATTGATGTGAAGTTTCTTGAACACCCCCAAAAACTTACCGAACTGCTTATCCAGCTTTTGTTGTTGAAATCTCTTAGAGAAAGGTGGTGGAGGATAGAGTTGTTTCTCCCCTGTATTACCCTCAGGCAGACTGTGTTCAACAGTAGTCTTCCTTGGTTCCACCGCTTTCTCCTCTTGCTTAGCTTCTTCATCACCAACTTCAGCTTCTCCGTCTTTTGCTTTTTCAGCATCAGCAACTTTTCCAGACCTTAAGGTAATAGCCTTGACTTGCTCTTTAGCTTCCTTTCTGCTTGGCACTTCACTATCACTGGGAAGTGTGCCAGGTTGACGATTGAGCACTGCATTAGCTATTTGACTGATTTGATTTTCCAAGGTCTTGATAAAAAACAACCTGACTTTTGCAGAACAGCTTGAGTTCCTCAAAATCAGCACTAGAAGGTGGAGCTGCACCTCCTTGTTGAGGATATGATTGCCTTTGAGCATAATGTTGTGGTTGCGGGAATCCAGGTGAATTAAATTGTTTACTTATGCCTTGCTGATATGGTTGCTGAATAGCATTCTGATTATTACTCCAGCTGAAATTTGGATGATTTCTGTTGTTAGGATGATAAGTAGCTGGCACAGGCTGCTGCGGTCGCTGATAATTGTTCACAAACTGAACAGATTCATTAACAAGAGAACACTGATCCATAGCATGAGAACCTACACAAAGCTCACAGACCATAGCTATTTGATTGACTCCATAGGTGGCTAAAGAATCGACCTTCATAGACAGCGCTTGGAGCTACGCTGCAATAGCTGTAGCTGCATCAACTTCCAGAATACCTGCTACCTTTCCAAGCATCATCCTTTAAGTTAGGCTCTGATGCTCATTTGCAGCCATAGTCTCAATAAGATTATAAGCCTCAGTATAGCTTTTGGCCCACAAGGCGCCTCCAGCTGCTGCATCGAGCATGGGCCGAGATTGGGCCCCCAAACCATTATAGAAACCAGTGATCACCATCCAATCAGGCATACCATGATGTGGACACTTTCTCAACATCTCCTTGTAGCGCTCCCAAGCTTTGCACATAGATTCTGTAGGTTGCTGCGCAAACTGAGTAAGAGCACTCCTCATAGCCGCAATTTTCGCCATTGGATAGAACTTCACCAGAAACTTCTGCGCAAGATCTTGCCAAGTAGTGATGGACCCAGCTGGTTCAGAATGTAACCAGTCCTTAGCTTTATCCCTCAGTGAGAATGGGAAAGCATCAGCTTGATAGCCTCATCAGTCACACCATTATATTTGAAAGTACTACAGATCTCGACAAAATTCCTGATGTGCATGTTGGGATCTTCAGTAGCAGCACCTCCAAAAGAAACAGAATTCTGCACCATCTGAATAGTGCCCGGCTTGATTTAAAAAGTGTTAGCCTGAATAGCAGGGTGAAGGATGCTTGACTGAATGTCATCAATTTTAGGCCGAGAAAAGTCCATAAGAGCTGGATCTGCCGGAACTATACGATCACCCATGATTACTGGTTCTTTCTGCTCACTTTCTGTATCCGAATCTTCAAAATCTATCTTTTCCGGAATACCAAGAACTTCGTCTGTCTCCTCAGCCGTATCTAAAGTCCTCTTGCGAGTGCGAGAACGTGTTTGCATAAACGCTCGCTAAAGTTCTTGAAACACAACCGGAAACAATAAGTAACACATCTTAATCAATGAGTCCTAATGACCACTGATGGTAAGTACATAAACTAAACAAATATGCCGAGTCCCCGGCAGTGGCGCCAAAAACTTGTTAGGGTGGAAAATATGCGCTAATAATACACGCAAGTATACGCGTTTGTAAGTAATAGAGAATACTTTCTAGTTCGTTCCCACAGAGACTCAGACTAATTATGTTCAGTTAATACTCACTCACCAATGTATAATTGCTTCTCAATGTCAAGACAATAACACTTAGATTTGATTAACTAATTATTAATTACAATTAACTACAAGAATTAAGCACTTAATTGACACTTGAATTAACAATATTAAACACACATGAGATCACAACTTCATTACTACTTCCTTCAATAGTTATCGTTATTACCCTTAACATGTAACGGTGATGATATTAATCGAACAACACGGAACTAATAAAAGCCAACTTTCGTTGTACTAATACCATTCTACCAAGCATCCACAATTAAGACAGAAGTTGAATAGACATCAATTATATTGAGACCCTATATATCTACATAATTTGACAACATAACGATTTAAGCACAAGTTATTCCTTATGATTACACAGGGAAAGTAAAACGGTTAGATATACTCACTAATCATGCATACACATACATGAACCTATGCTAGCATGGCAAGTTCTAAACCTCAAGATCTATCGTCGCTTCACAAGAGAGTAACACCCTATCTTATATATTCGCGACGCACATAAGACGAACAAGCATAACCAATACTAGATATCATACAACCATCACATACTAAGGTATTAAACAACTAACTAAAGAATTCCATAGTAAATCCGTTAAGACCCCATGATCACGATTAGCCCATGATTGAACTCATCGTCACCATAGGTTCATATGAAAACATGATAATAACACATGAGAATAATAACTAAAACTACTTATATTAAACCAGAGTACGTCACAAGAGTAAATAGGTTCAAAGTAAAGAAAAATAGCATCCAACATTACAACGAAATAAAGAATCACAAGAAAATATGCTTCCTCTTCGTTGCGATGTGCTAAAACGGTCTTCTTCCTTATCTCCTCGCTCCTCGATTAATACTACGATTCAACACCACGTGAAACGTCTCTGAAAACTACTTATATAGAAGTCCTACAAAACCCAGCTATCTCAGAAGTTGGAAGCTCAACAGAATTAGGAGTCTAAAAATAATATTTTAAATTTACGTCCCTGAGCGGCCGCTCAGCAATCCTGAGCGGTCGCTCAGCAGAGCTGAGCGGGCGCTCAGACCCCTTCTAGAAAAAACTTTTTTTTTGCTCCCGTTCTTTGCTGCATTCTTCTCCTATCTTCCCACCCGCAATGCCAAACACATGCCAAGACTTATTCTTGATAAAATCTCTCCACAAATGTAAGTAATGCCCTGAAATACACAAACACTAGAAAAACACATCAAATATACAAAATACTTGATTTCAAGACATCAATTTAAGCCATTATAAGACATTCTAAGTGGTATAAAATGCCACTTATCAACTGCGCCAAAGGAAAATGCACATGTGCAGGGGGAGCATATTGAAGATCCAACCACATCTCAAGAAGCATCAGAACCTAGAACAGGCTCTTCTAGTTCTGATTCATCAAGTTCTGATGGGCCAAGTTCTGATAATCCTGGAAACTTAAATTCTAAAGGATCCAACTCAGAGAGCATAATTTCAAGGGGAGTATTAGAAAATGTTGATGGAGATAGCATGGATCATGGGGGAGCATCCAATTCTAGATATCACCTTACATCTGCAAGAAAGTGGACTAAAGCACATACACCTGACTTGATTATTGGAAATCCTAAAGCAGATGTTAGAACTAGAACAACAACATCAAATTAATGTATCTATCATTCTTTCCTTTCTCAGAATGAACCAAAGAAAGTGGAAGAAGCTCTTCAAGATGCTGATTGGGTGCAAGCAATGCAGGAAGAGTTAAATGAATTTGAAAGAAATAAAGTCTGGACCCTATTTCCAAGACCAAAGAATAGATCTGTTGTTGGTACAAAATGGGTGTTCAGAAATAAAACTGATAGTGATGGCATAATTACAAGAAATAAAGCAAGGCTGGTTGCAAAAGGATATTCTCAACAGGAGGGAATTGATTATGATGAAACATTTGCACCAGTTGCTAGATTGGAAGCCATAAGGATATTCTGGCTTTTGCTGCTCACAAAAAGTTCAAAGTCTTTTAAATAGATGTAAAAAATGCTTTTCTTAACGGAGAATTGGAAGAAGAAGTATATGTTGAACAACCTCCAGGTTTTGTAGATTCAAAATTTCCTAATCATGTCTACATACTTGATAAAGCACTTTATGGCCTTAAGCAAGCTCCAAGAGCATGGTATGAGACATTAGCTCAGTTTCTTCTGGAAAGTGGATTTAACAGAGGGACTATTGACAAAACTTTATTCTATCTCAACCATGGAAAGGACTTACGTTGGGTGCAGATATATGTTGATGATATCATTTTTGTTCTACAAATGACAGACTTTGTAAAAGGTTTGCCAAGCTAATGCAGTCAAGATATCAAATAAGTATGATGGGAGAACTTAGCTATTTTCTGGGTCTTGAAGTCAAGCAGAATAAAGAAGGAACTTTTATTTGTCAATCTAAGTACACCAGAAAATTTTTGAAGAAATTTAGAATGCAAGACTATTCAAGTGCATCCACTCATATGGCCCCTATAACAAAATTGGATAAGGATACTGGTACATCAGTAGATATTACTGATTACAGAGGCATGATTGGCTCACTACTCTATCTAACTGCAAGTAGACCTGATATTATGTATGCTACCTGTCTTTGTGCAAGATTTCAAGCAGATCTAAGAGAACCTCACTTAACAGCTGTGAAAAGAATTTTCAAGTACATTAAGGGTACAGCTGATCTAGGATTGTGGTATCCTAGGGAATCAGACTTTAAGCTAATAGGTTACTCAGATGCAGATTTTGCAGGGTGCAAAATTGACAGGAAAAGCACAAGTGGAAGCTGCCAATTTCTTGGAGGCAGATTATTTCTTGGTTTAGCAAGAAACAAAAGTCAATTTCCACATCAACTGCAGAGGCAGAGTTCATTGCTGCAGGAAGCTGTTGTGCACAAATTCTTTGGATGAAGAATCAGTTACTGGATTATGGGTTAACATATTCTAAACTACCCATTTACTGTGATAATCAAAGTGCTATTGCGATGACAGGTAATCCAGTTCAGCACTCAATGACAAATCACATCAGCATTAGGTACCACTTCATAAGGGAACATGTGATGGAAGGTACAGTGGAATTGCATTTTGTTCCAACAGATCAACAACTAGTAGATATCTTCACAAAACCACTGTGTGAAGCTACTTTTACAAGATTGGTAAATGAACTTGGAATGGTTTCAAGTTCTTTCTATAAATATGTTTAGTTTATGTTCTGATACATCAGAACTTATGATCAGTATTTATAGATATTACTATCTTTATGTAATCTGTGCTTAAATTGAAATTTACCTAAGTGCTGATTGTTGTCTGATATGAATTTCTAAACTCTGATAGTGATATGAATGTTTCTGTGACTATTCAATCCAATGAGGATAACTGTGCTAGATGCTGACCTAGTAGTCTCTAATATACTAAAAATCCCATGTTTGAAGTAATTATTTATGTGGAAATCTTTTAACACAAGCAAATTCTGATATTGAGCTTGGTTAGGTTTACTTTGTGTATCTTATTACTAAGTCAAAAACTAGAATAGTGCTTCTTATCTGTTAAGTTCTGATGTTGGTAAATCTTATGGATGTACTAAGTGCTGATAAGCCTTACTTATCAAAAGAAAAAGTAAAGAAAAGAAATAAATAGCAGATACTCCTTTGAGATCTAGAGAACAATATATGTGGAAGGGAAGACCCAAGTGCATTGCTGGTATTAAGTAATATGCATTAGAAAAGCAAAATAAAATTTTCTTGGTGACTTTTCACATTCTCTGATTACTTGAGAAATACTTTGATAATAGTATAAATTCTGATAAGAAATTGTGACTCACTTACACTGAGGAGCTCCTGTGAAAAAGAATATCAAAAGATGCATAAAATAAGCACAAAACAGTTGAGGTGGACTCATGCATGAACTCATTCTATATTAGACTTCAGACCAATGACAGATTTTAAGCAAAGTTCTTAGTTATGCCTTATTTCTAAGATGTACTGAAGTGAATCAGACTTTACTCTTTGTCTAATATTTAGCTTAGAGCACACACTTACATTCCATATGAATGATGAAAATTACTGTGGTGATCAATGTTGTTTTAGATGAACAGTTTAAGTGTCAGTTGCATAAATTCTGAGGACAAGTTCTGATGGAAGTTCTGATGATTAAGTTCTGCGGAAACCATATCAGTATTTGTGTGAAGAATTACAGAAATAAACATTTACTTTTTGAGTTCAGAAGCCATATTCTGATGACCTTTAAATTCTGATAATAGTCAAGTTCTGATGCTTACGTGGCAGTATTTATTTACTTGATTTATTTTTGGTCAATACTTGAACGATTCTATTTTATCAGAATATTGGTTTAAGTGAGATAAAGACAGTCATAATTACTTGTTTAGTGGGAACAATTTTTTTATTGAAAAACTGCATGTTCATAGTAATCATTACTTATTTCCTGTGCCCATTAACTATTGTCTTAACTACTGAATGGCTGACAGGTGTAAAGACTGTTCCAATTCGTCTTAACTGTTGTCAACTGGCGTGCATAAGTAACAGAGAGAAAAGATTTTAAATCTTTTATTTACTTATGTATTCAATACTCTCTCTTTTTTCTCTTATTCTCTCTATATTCACTGACGGTTTTTACACAGGCTTTTTACCAAATACCTTTCAGGCATTCTTATTTCTCACTTCTTTTTCAATGGCACCCAAGCAAAGTTTGTCCCCAACAACTACACTGCCATTCTAATTAAGAGTGTCGCTCCGTCGGAACTTCATTTTGTTCAGGACTTCTTGGCTCATAGTGAAATAGGGTCAGCTTTGACGTAGCCATCCACTTTATATAGAACTCAAGTTCTGACGTTCTGGAGAACGGGACTTTATGATGATGGTGGTAAGGATGAGACTCCAAGCATCGTTTTTACAGCAAATGAGGTGGAGTACGTTGTTACTCCGACAACATACAGGAAAGCTCTACATCTACCTGAGAACTGCCAGTTCAGTTCTGCTGTTGAGGAGCCATTGCTACAGCAAATGATGGCTAATTTAGGGTATGAGGAGAGTTTGGCAAAGTTGGACCAACTTAAATGCCCACATATTCGAAGAGAATGGAGCTTTTTCTTCGATTGTATCAATAAGGCGTTTGTAAACATATACTCAAATTTTGACGCCATTCCAATTCTGACTCAACAAATTGGGTATGCTCTCCTAAACCAGTCTCACTTTGATTATACCAAGACTGTGTTATGTTTTATAGGAGATAGAATGAAAGAGGACAGGAATGTAGTTTACTTTATTAGGTTCTATCAGTTAATTTACAATTACTGTACATCAGATGAACCACAACTAGCAAGTGAACACATAGAGCCTTTTAGGTTAGCAAAAAGGGCTTTTACTGACCTTTTAACTGCTGATAACAAAAAGAAAGTTCTGAGGCCCCTTAGAATTCCTTTAGCAGTAAAGCAAGCCCTTGTAGATGCTAATACTTACTCTATATTATATCCCGATGTTCCACAACAACAACAACCACAACCACAACAGCCATCAGAACCTACTACTGCCACTCAACTAACACACACAGCAGAACATGCCAACCATCCATCAGCACATAATCAAGTGAAGTCTTCTTCTTCTAGAGCAAAGAGGACTAAGACAGTACCTCAGGCACAACAGAAAAGAAGGTAGATAATTTTAAGAGATGAGTCTGATGATGATGTACAGGTTCAACTATCAAAACCTGTTGCTGAAGTAACTGAGAAGGTCTCTTCTCAGACAGCTCAAGAAACTAGGACTTCTAGGCCTCTAAAAAGGTTTGGAAAGCTAAACTCTGATGATCAAGCTCCCAGAGTCTCTCCACCAGCTAAGAGACTTAAAAAGCAAAGAGCAAGGAGGGCTGTAGAAGAATCAATCTCTGAAGAAGGAATGGAAGCAGCAGATGTGGAAGGGGGTCAGGAATCTCTGATCCCACAAGAACCTACTGTAGTTGAATCTCTTCCAAGTGCTGAGCCAGAACTTTATGAAGCTCACAAATCTCCAATCCAAGAGCCAGAGACTACTCCATTGCCTACACCTCATATGTCTCCAATAAACTCTCCAGTACATGTTGAAAACCCAGGCACAAGTGCTGAAATTGATATCAACAACTTGGATGTGTCTTTGGTCTTGTATCCGGAAGCTCTATCTACTTCACATCTTTCTCAGCACACTCCACCAACAACTCCATTGCTAGATGTTGATGACCATGCAGATGAATCTTCTATTGCTTCACATACAATCATTCTATCAAAAGATGCTGATACTGAAGATTCTGCAAGTTCTGTTGAAGAAAATACTGGTGAAGTTGCTACAAATATAAATGCTGATGCAGCTGGTCCTTCTGGACATGCACCTCCACAAACAGCTTGTAAAGCTGATTTGATTAAGAACTTTTTGTGAGAAAGGATGCACCAGTTCCTTGGAGTGAAACTAATAGAGGAAGAAAATGGATCAAGGAGTGGAACAAAGTTGATTTTGTTCCTACTGCAGATGTTCTTGCTGAGCACATGGCTAAAGCTGATGAAATGCTGATGAATGATGACTTCAAAGCATAGCTCAGGGTTACTGCATTGAGTACCAGGAACCTTCAAGGTCAACACTCAATAACTCAAGCCAAGGTGGAAAAAATTCAAGATACAGTGACTAAGCAAACCATGAATGTCAAATTGGACAAGAAAAAGTTTTTTAAGCCAGCCTTTGACCGCATTGAGTATATAGAAAAGAATCAAGAAAAGCAGCAAGCTCAACTATCTGATATTTTAAAAAATCAAGCTGCTCAACAAAACCAACTCAATGAAATCCAAAAATCTGTGGAATTGCTTGTCTCCCTGCTTCTACCAGATGATGTCAAAAAGGGGGAGAAAGTAATTAAGTCCAAATGCACAACTGATCAACCACTGAAGGTTAAGGATGATGATAATGAAGACTAGGGAAACTCTGAAAGGAGTAGAGGTCTAAGTCAAGGCAGGGGTTCTTTATCAAGGGAAGCCAGAATTTATAAGTCAAAGAACAAGTTCTGATACTAAAAGGATAAGTTCTGATGAACAAACTCTGAAACTTGATGAAGAGATCTCTAAAAGGCTGTTCCTAAAGGACAATCCATGCATGGATATTGAAAGTTTGAAGGAAGAACAGATTAGACTGAAAGCTGAAAATGACAAATCTAAGTCAATGTCTAAAACTCAAGTCACAGCAAAGAAACCACCTAAGCCTAAGGGCATTATGATCAAAAGAGAGGACATTGCTCATGTTAAACCTTCAATAGTTCAACCATGGATCTGGAAGTAAATGCTGATGAAGATACAAGTCTGATTTTGAAGGAGAAAAGGAATATTCAAGCAACCTCTGACAGAGCTCAAGTTGTCTTGACATCAGAAGAAAAGGAAACCTCTGACATTGCTCATGTTAAACCTTCAACAGTTCTACTACCTGGGTTTACTAAAGCTCAACAATCTGCTCAACCTATGAAGGCTACAACAAATGTTTTTCAGGGTAAATTGATCCAAGGGAAGGAAGCTAGAGATAAAAAAAGGACTGGGTAATCCTGATGAGAAAAGAATAAACAACTCTACCTCAGATCCTACATCCCTTACTGAACCAGGAGTAGGGAAAACTCAAGAAAGACTAAATCAATTAGAGTCTGTACAGATGGTCTACAACTCCAAGCTGAAAGAAGACATAATGCTTTATTTTATGAAAGATGGGAGAGTATTCCAGATAAGAAAGAATGCAATTCGGTTGAAGTATTATGAAGAACTGCAACATGTTTTATTTCTACTTCAAGTGAAGAACAGGTCAACAGATGGTGCTGCAAGATACTTAATATCTGATATTCAGAGGCAGAAAAAACTTTACTCTGTAAAGTCTGACAGACCATACTATCCAAAGTACAGAGCTCACAATGGTGATTTAGTTGAGATGAAGCCCAATACCGCCAAGATCACTACTTTTCTGGGTATTAAGGGTGTTGAATTTAATTTGGAGTCTGACAAAGCTTATCTGATCAGACTGGATCAGGAAATAAGGAAAGCAAAGATTAATTATCTCAGGCTACTATCTTTCAGACATGATAAGATACAGTTGAACTTAAAGATGCTAAAAGGAGGATGATAATTTGAACTTGAATGTGCTGAGAGAATTCTTCTCAAGAACTATCTCAGAACAACTCCTGACATTCAAGAGATCAAACACTGAAGCCAGGTCGAGGACTACAACTGTTAAATTTTGAAGGATATATAGGCTAAAGCTGATATCAGACTTTAAGGATGGTAAAAGCTACAAGGACTGTGAGTTGTAGTTATCTAGTCAAATTCTCATATGTATTTGTACTTAATGTTTTTGACATCATCAAATATCTATTGAACTTGTATATTATGCTAATTTACAAGTTAGAGGAGATTGTTAGATATATTTGTGATGTCATGTCTAATAATGATTTGTGTTTAGTTTTCAGATCTTGACTAACAGGATGAATCAGGACTTAACTGGAAATCAGTACTTATACTGAAGTCAGAACTTAAGATATCAGAACTTAAGTTATCAGAACTTAAGATATCAGAAGATATTCATCAGGAGATAATATCAGGACTTAAGAAGACTTTCAGATAATGAAGGCGGCTGATTGAAGGGAAAGAAGATCAAGACTAAAACAAGAAGAGATATGCATGGAGAAGAATTCTATGAAGAATAGAATATTTGGAGGAAAAGATAACTAATTGATATATTTTAGGATACAGAATTATATTCGATATCAATTAGAGATTATCTTGTAACTGTGTTGTATATAAACACATCATTGGGTTTACACTAGAAGTGTTATCATTATCGAGAATATTATTCATTGTAACCCTAGCAGCTCTCATGATATTTTTTCATCACTGAGAGAGAAAGGTTCCATTGCAATACTGTTTTATTAATAAGATTATTCTTTGTTACATACTTGTGTTCTTAATTCGATTTGATTGTATTATACACTATATTCAACCCCCTTCTACAGTGTGTGTGACCTAACAGCTAGAAAGTAATTTCATATATTCACTTTTTTTATCACCTTTCGGTATTCGAATTCCAACTTTTACTCTTTTTCACTTTCCTCGAAATCTTAATCACGTTCAATTCTTTTCTTCTACTCAGGGCATCTATTACTACACCGGCTTTGCCTAAATGGTCATTAATAGGATAATCAGAATTATTTGTAAGTCTCAGCCAAAATCCATACTTGAAAACTTAATATATATTTGTTTCCCTTGTAATCTTCGTAGGGAAATCCTAGGTTGTTCTACACAGACTTCCTTAATCTTTGAATAGCTGAGGATGTTATTAATAAATACAACTACACCATCCAAGTACTCCTTATACACCATGTCCTTAATTCCTTATAGTCAGCTGATACACTTATTACTCCACATATTATCATCAGAACTTGCAATATTCATAACACACTCTCATCGCAATCTTTGATATGTCCTCAGGCTGGATCTTCAGTCAATCTTCGAGAAATAACACATTCTTTGCATTAGGTCACATAAGTAACCAATTCTTTATAGAAGTTACCTATTCTTATTTATCATTTTGTTAAACTCCCGATAATCAGTACAAAATCTCCTAATTTCATTCCTCTTTCCAGCAACACCACTGGTGTACCCCAGAAAACTATATCTGGTATACTAACTTCCATTTCTAATAAGTTTTACCATTATCAAACTAATTATTTCGTTCCACTGGCCTTCATAGATTCCAGGGCATTTATTTATTACCCAAAATTCCTCCAGCTTAAGTATTCTCTTCTTCGTATCTTTACAAATGGTGGATCTACCTTATGTCCTTAGCTTATTACTTCTTTTCTAGCATAATTGGAAGAATTCCTTAATTGCTTCAGCATTCAGAACCTACCTTACTATTGGCTTCTGTACACTTCACACTTTGCTTCTTATAAAAACCACTCATTTCCATAATACAGGACAACCAACTCAATCCTAAAATCACATCAAACCCCTCTAGCTCGGAGGGTGTCAGATCAACTGCAACTACGTCCAACTTCTAAATGCTTGATTTCTTGGTTCTTTTGAAAGTTCTATCTCTAGCTGAGCTGGATGTTGGCCCTTGGGATGTAGTATCTTGAATAACCGTTCTACAACTCCTTGCAATATGCCCACTCTTTCCATAATTATGATACATAACTCCTAGATTTTATGGATTACCTTCTAATGGATAATGACCCTTATGTCCCCACTTGAAACATTGCACATTCTTTCTGTGATAAACTCTGTCTCCGAAATTTCTTACTCCTGCTTCGGCCAAACCGATTCTCAAATCTCTGAGTGGATTCTCCTTGGTCTACCTTGTCCATAACACCTTCCGACTTCCTTTTCTTATCACTTTCTTCCTTAACAGTCAACCTCTGGTCACCTTCCACTACTAGGGCGACCTGAACCATAGATGAGTATGTCTTGAGCTGCAATGCCATAACTCCTCTGCGAGTTTCAGGATTTAACCCTTGTTGGAACCTCCTTACTTTCTGAATCTCCGTACTTACATACTCAGAAACTAATCGGGCCACTTCTGTAAATTTGACCTCAACTTCCAACACACTTCTTTCACCTTGTTTCAGTTCTAGAAACTCAATTTTCATTTGACTCCATACACGATCTGGGAAATACCTTTCCAAAAACAACTAAGTAAACCTAGCCCATGAAATAGGGCCTTCTCCGTCTAACGCTCTGGTTGACTCCCATCAGTAATTCACTTCATTCTTTAAGAAGTAACTTACATACTCGGTCTTAAGATTATCACTTACTTAGACAGGATGGAAAGCTTTCTCTATCTCTTTTAACCATATTCCAATAGCTACTGAATTAGGTTCACCTTGAGATTCAGGAGGTTTAATACTCTAAAAAGATCTAAAACTAGCACTTTGATTCACTCCTTGTTGTTGCTGCTGCAATCGTAGTTACCGCTACTGAACCTGTTGGATTAACTACAACTGTTGTTGTTGTTCCTGGCGTAACAGATCTAGAATTTCATTTATAGTTGGACCCCTCACAAAACTACTACTATCTTATTTAGACTGGGTAGCTTTCTTGGGTGGCATTTTCCTTGAATATATAAATGTGTTTATTCAAAACATAGCAAAATGTTTAACAAAAGATATCACCGTTTAAATGGTGCACTTGTATCCGGAAAATGCTGCCCAATAAAATACCCATGTCCTTAATATTGGGGTCCATTTACAAAAGAAATCTAGATTAATAGCACTAGCAATCATAGCAACAATGACAGTAGCAGAATCAACAACAGTTCAGAAAAACTAGAATACAAAGAAACTGAACACCATAGCATAGATCCTTAATAAAACAGCAACTGACCACTTCCCGTCACTGCTCTATTACCTCATTAACACCAATATGGTATACAATAAAACTTGGCCATCTATAAAAACCACCAATTACACAGAGCCCGCTAGTAATTCAAGTCAAGCTTAAGGAATGCTAGACTCCTCTAGGCACCATGGTCCAAATTTCAACCAACCATTCCTCTAGGGATGATTTTTTTATCACCCTCAAGTGATTCATCAATCACTGAATTACCTTTCTTGAATCTATAAATCCATTATTAGACTCTGAACCCTCTTTGCTACCCTTGTTCTTGGATAACAACCTGATGTAAGACTTTCATTCCTCCTGACAATCCACTTTCGCTTACTTACAATACTAGGACTGTCTAACTACAGAAGTTACTGGCAATTCATTCCCTCGGGACTTCAAATGAAAGTTCAAAGTCAAAGAATCAATAATACAGGGAGGACAAGAGAAGAAAACATATGTATGATTGAGAGCAACCATACAAGTACATAAGATGGCCAGTCTTAGTACCGCATAGCTCACAACACATACTGCGGTAGCGTCCCACCAGACCCTTTTGCCACACAGACAAACGGTCAACTATATGCATTATTTGCCATAATCAATCAATAGAATTTCCAAGAAAAGAAACAATGACTCTGGAAACAAAATGCGTTTCAAGGAATAAGTATAAGGGTTCAAAGATACCACCTCCCGTTCAGATCCACATTCATTATAAAACTTGGTCGTCAAAGCAGCCCCTGACTATTATCATACTATCCGAACTCACCAAGGTCACACAATCAGTCCAGTAACATTCCTTGACAAAAAAATGCGATATGTGGGAATAACGCTGGTGTTCCCTCAACTGACACATCGAGGGTCTGCTCAAACACTGAACTCTCGCGATCAAACTCATTTTTCTCAAGAGAAAAACTAGGAACCTCTATCGAATATTATCAATGACACATAAACGAAGGAAACGTACTCTAGGTTAGGGCAGTTCCAGTCAATCCCCAATAAACGTCAGGGTTACGCCTCCGAAACCCTTGACTGAACTCCTAGACTCACTCCTCTGATTGAGTTGCTGACTTACATCTATATATAAACCTTCCTGCACTCTTTTGACTCTACTCCTAACCTAAATCAGGGACTCAAACCTGTAGCTCTGATACCAACTGTGACGGTCTCAACCCCGGGGTCAGGAGTTGACGTCACCAACAACAATACTAACAATCATAATTCAATCTAAAACATTAATAATACATAATTACGACCCCTTTTACCAAGACCTTTTCCAGGTTTAAATATGATTTAGGTTACAACTATTACAATACCAACTTATACCAGCCATTCTGACACAACTAACTTAATACAACAACTCAATAGACCATCTTTGGTCCAACACAACTACCTCAGAGGAGCCTGACACGAAAGGAGCTGGAACTCTACCCTGACTACCGTGCAAGAATCTCCAAGGCATCTGCAATACATATGTAAAATATTTTGCAAGGGTGAGCAATCAATTGCTTAGCAGTACCACTATATGAATAACAATAAAACAGTTTACGATAAAACAATGATAGGAACAGAGATTATAGCTCACTTGCAAAATATGTAAAACATTCATAAACTGGATAGTCAAAACTAGCATGCTTTCAACAAAATAAACGTAGTAGTGTGTTGTGTATAAATACTAGAGTTTAATTCTAGCATGCCATTTTCATTTCCAAATCCACTGTATAACTTACTTGTTTCGTTACGAGAATCACAAAGCCAAATCAGATACTTACGGATATGTGAAGACAGCTGATCAGGCTATCAACACCAGACGGCTCTCACTGCCATCCCATATACCTGTTCCGGAACTCAGAGACTAGCTAGGTCTCTGAACTACTGGACTAATCGGCTATATAGTGCGCACAACCGAATTAACCTCTTACGCCACCTCAATAGGCCTACTTTGGCCCCTATGTATCCCATATCTGATCGTTTTATCTAGTTTTCAAAACACTTGTACATATCTCATTTTTAAAATCATTTATTTAACCAGCACACATATAAAATCCAGTTCGCAAATTATTTCATTCGAGATAGGTACCTTGCGAAGTTACTTTTCCCCAAAACAATTTGAAAACTGTGATTTATAACTACAGGGGATACGTAACTTAAAACATTTCTGTTCCATTACGAGAATAAAACATATAGTTATTCATACGTATTGAACCATAAAAGAATGGTCAGGGTTACTTGCCTTGCAGAGCTTTACAACTATCACTGATCAACTTTGATTCGACTCGGACGCTCAGGCTTTATCGTCTAACCACTAAATCATCTTGGATTCGACTTCAATACTCAGGTTCTTTGGTTAAAACCCTAATGAGCTCGTCGAGTGTCCACTAGGTTATCTTTAGTTCGATATCACTTCTAGAGTCCTTCAACTAGAACCTACAGAGCCAAAATACTCTACCTTAGACGTCTAGGTATGCTTGACAAATCCTCAATAACACATCTACCCATTCGATATCAAATCCTGACTCGTACTTATATACATTATTACAATACACGCATCAACTTAGGGTTCACATTCCCGAAAAATACGTTCGGTGTTCGTTTTCGAAAAATAGGTATATTTATCCTTTTAAGAAATTAGGGTTATCGATTTTCGTAAAGTATTTCATTACAACACATAATCAGATTTTGTATAAGGTACGTACATATAACCGATCGACGTTCCGACAGTCATTGGGTACGGCCTCGTATTTTCGTAATTTAATTTTTCCGGAAATCGGGTAGCACCTCTTTGTTTATCGGACTACCCGTCTAACAACTCGACGTCAATAATCACAACAAGTCACAATCTCATCACAATGTCAGTTCCACATTCTCATAACTATTTTCGTACAATTCCCAAAATACAACTTATTTTCTAAAATATTTTATTTATTTATACAATTTAGGACTCAGAACAACGTCATCACCGCCCACCGTCGACTTGCCGAAGCTCATCGTCGACGGCGGCAAAATTCGCGGGTATCCGATTAAATTCGGATTCCCAACGCGAATTCTACTGATTAAAATAGTTATTTCCGTGCGAATAAATTATTTCACAAAACCTTAATCAAATATATCCTGCAGAAAATAACAATTAAATTTGAGAATTAATCGAATTAGCACAACCAACAGCAATTACAATACAAACACAGCACTGCACATTACACACACGCGTGTTAATCACGCACACACACAAAACAGGGCCACCTCGCCGGAGAAACAGGCGGTAACCCGGAAGACAGAAAAAAAACAACAGCAAGCTCGACTGAAATATACACACAGTGAATATACTGTTAGGGCGAAATCACGCACTAATATTCACGCAAGTATACGCGTTCGCAAGTAATATAGAATACTTTCTAGTTCGTTCCCTCAGAGACTCAGACTAAGTTATTGTCTAATTAAACTCACTCACCAATGTATGATTACTTCTCAATGTTAAGATAATAACACTTAAAATTGTTGATTAAATATTAATTATAATTAACTACTTAATTAACCACTTAACTAACACTTCAATTTATCAATAATAAAACACTCATGAGATCACAACTTCATTATTACTTCCTTCTATAGCCATTGTTATTACCTTTAGCATGTGACAGTGATGACATTAATCGAATAACACGAAACTGATAAAAGCCAACTTTCATTGTACTAATACCATTCTACCAAGCATCCACAATTAAGATAGAAGTTGAATAGTCATCAATTATGTTGAGTTCCTATATGTCTACAGAAATTGACAACACAACGATTTAAGCACAAGTTATTCCTTTTGATTACATAGGGCAAATAAAACTGTTAGAGTTACCCACTAATCATGCACAATATACATGAACCTATGCTAGCATGGCAAGTTCTAAATCTCAAGATCCACTGTCGCTTCACAAGAGATTAACACCCTATCTTATATGTTCGCGACGCACATAAGACGAATATGCACAACCAATACTAGATATCATGCAATAATCACACACTAAAGTATTAAACAATTAACTAAAGAATTCCATAATAAATCCGTTGCAACCCCATGATCACGATAGCCCATAATAGAACTTATCGCCATCATGGGTTCATATGAAATCATGATAAACAACACAAGAAAATAATAACTAAACTAATTATATTAAAACAGAGTACGTCACAAGAGTAAATAAGTCAAAGCAAGAAAACTAGCATCCAACGTTACAACAAAACAAGAATCACAAGAATATATGCTTCCTCTTCGCTGCAGTGTGCTAAATCGGTCTTCTTCCTTATCTCCTTCGCTTCTTGCGCAAAACACAATCTAAAACATAATCTCCTTCTTCTTCTCTATGAAAACGTCTCAAATCTACTTATATAATAGTCCCATAAAACTCATATTACATAGAAGTTGGAAGCCAAACAGAAGTAGAAGTCCAAAATAATTTATCCTTTTCCCCGACCCTGCGCGGCCGCTCAGCATTTCTGCGCGGGCGCGCAAGGCTGCTGCGCGGCCGCTCAGCATTGCTGCGCGGGCGCGCAGGACCCTACTGGAAAAAATCCAGGTTTGCTCCGTTTCTTCGCCGTAATCTGCCCGTTCTTTTCCTCTCGCAATGGTGAACACATGCCAAGGCTTATTCTTGATGATTCCTCCTCAGAAATGCAACTAATACCCTGAAATGCATAAACACTAGAAAAACGCATCAAATACACAAAATACTTGATTTCAAGACACCAATTTAAGCCATTTTAAGACGTTCTAAGTGGTATAAAATGCCACTTATCACACCCCCAAACTTAAATCGATGCTTGTCCTCAAGCGTCACAGACTCAAAACAAATAAAAATATGCATGAATGCAATCTATATGAAAATGCAACGATCCCCCTTACTACAATTAACCAACCAAATCGTCACGTCTCAACGAATGCAGTTAGACAACTAAAGATCAATAAACTCATGCAAACGGACATACAGCCAGAAACGTGGTGTGTGCAAATGCTTAACAGATATGCTTCGGAACTAGACCAATTACTATGACTAGACTATCCTCAAGGCAATCCTACGATTATACAAAGAATAAAAATTCTAGGCACAAAGTGATATACAACACTACAAGAACTCTGGAGCTTACTACGGAATCGTGCTTTTTTATTTACAACTCAAATGCTTATTTGACCGTGCAATGAGTGAGGTCCACAAAAGACTTATATAATGGTATCCATGTAACGAGCGTTAGGTTAGCGGATCCCAGACTCTAAAAGCCTTAGGTCACTAGCCATTTGACGCCTAGCCACAACTAGCAACAAATTCCATTTTTACTCCATTTTTTTTTCTTTTTCATGCCTTTACCACTAAGAACCTATTATCAAATTCTAAGCATAATAAATAGATTATCCTCGAAAATAATCAGATCATAACAACAATCTAGCCCTTAAGCATTCTCTAAGACTTAGTGAAAATACAAGTGCTTCTAGCATGCATATCAACCTACACAACTTAATATCACTTTAATGCTATCACTACACTCGCATCAATATCATAATTCAGTTGATAAATCATTGCAAAAGGGATCATGGTATATGCATGAGCTATATGATATGACAAACAAATAAAGCTATATAAAAAAAACTATATGGCAAAAATTATGCAACTATATGAACTAACTATCATGAATATGCAGCTATATGACACACACAAAATATTCCTTAACTACCACCCCCAAACTTAAAATCTTCATTGTCCCCAGTGAAGGTAGTAGAAAGGAACACAGGGTATACCTACTCGGAGTCATCATCATCAACACCCTCAGTGGGTGGAGTATCAGGCGGCGGGTATGCAGAGTCCTCACCAAAAACTGGCCACTGGATATCAGCTCCAAGGCCTCGAAAAGCAGTCCCTAAGGCAAGAGTGAGCTCCTGAGCAAACCTACTCTGCGTTCATACATGGCATCCATCCACCGTGAAAGCCTCCTATACTGGGCATCACCCATCCCAGCACCCTCCTGAGCTCTTGAAGAACCAGCCTCACCACACCCTGGCCTAGCCATAGTAGCACCTCGTGCTGGACGCCCTCCTGGAAGACGATAACCCAGCCCATGCTCCTCAGGCTCACCACCGGTCCACTCCTGCATCCCATTCAGAGTGCCAGAATCTATCGGAGCTGCTGGCAAATACAACTGCTCATGAGCCGGCCAGTTCACTCCTACTGCTCGGCATAGCTTCGTAACCGTGGATGCATAAGGGATGTTCATATGCTTTGCTCCCCTCAAAAACTTCAGAATTCCTTGGTAGATAAACTCACCAAGGTCCACATAGTATTCCTCATTCAGAATTCCCCACAACAGCTGTGCTCTCTCAACTGTGACCTCGTGTGCATGTGAAGAAGGCAAAATATTAGCACATATAAATGCATTCCATGCACGGGCATACCTGTTCATGGCGATCGCCGGAAAGTGACGATACTCATTATTGGCTGGACTGCAGTTCCAAACTGTGCCCGGTCGACAAAGAGTCGCACAAATCAAATCCAAGTCAAAATTCTCAGCAGTCTTTTCATTCCAGTTCTCCTCCTCGGGCTTCCTCTCTCGCTGTCCAATCACACGGCGAATCGCCGCAGGATGATAATCAACCGTCAGCCCACGAACTACAGAAAACCCATTCTTTTCAGCCTTCGCGTTCGCGTAGAACTCGCGAACAACACTCATCGGTACTGCTTCGGGTGACTCACAAAAAGCTATCCACCCCTTCTCTGCAATCATGGGCAACAACTCACCATCCCTCCCTGATGGTAAAAACCCCCTCTCCTTCAGAATCGGCTTCCCCAACAGCCTAGTGTACTCCTCCTCCGCAGCTCTGTCAGTTAACCGAGACAGTTAACCGAGGCCTTGCAGCAGTACCCCTTGATGAATCAGCAGTAGGAACTGTGCTGCTGCTGTCAATAGTGCGTGCTCTCTTGGGTGCCATTGATTTGTGAATAAAAGTGTGTAAGAACTGATTTTTGATGTTTATGAGAGGGTTTAAGTGTAGGAAGTTTGTGGGAGATATGTAGGATAGGTGTATGTATATATAGGGTGTGGAGTAGGTTAAATTAGATTAGGAGTGGGGTTGAGGGATAAAATCATGGGGTAATGGGAAAAGAATTCGTGGGTTTATGGGCTGTGATGGTTTTTTGTGTTTTGTTTTTTTCTTTTTTTTTTCTCTGAACTGCAAAAAAATTTCTGGAACTCGACCCCTGCGCGGCCGCTCAGCATTTCTGCGCGGGCGCGCAGCAAGCTGCGCGGCCGCTCAGCATAGCTGCGCGGGCGCGCAGAGGGTCTCTGGAAAAAAAATTTTCAGCCCCTTTTTTCTGATTTTTTTGTGTTTTTGGATAGGTTATTAACTTCTAAGGGTTCCTGTAACAACAATTCATGGGTTGCCTCCCACGCAGCGCTTCTTTTTCGTCATTAGCTTGACGTTCCATACCTTTCTCAAGTAGTCAATAAAATGGCACTAACCACCTCTCGGTTTGCCATGTCCCCATAGTAGTGCTTCAACCGCTGACCGTTAACCTTGAATGCTTGGTCCGAATCATTCTCAAAAATTTCCACCGCTCCATGTGGAAACACAGTTTTGACAATAAAAGGTCCAGACCACCTTGATTTCAACTTCCCAGGAAAAAGTTGGAGCCGAGAGTTGAATAACAGAACTTGTTGCCCTGGCACAAATAACTTAGGATGTAGCTTCCTATCGTGCCACCTCTTCACCTTTTCCTTATACATTTTGTTATTCTCGTACGCTTGCAGTCGAAATTCATCAAGTTCATTCAGCTGAAGCATTCTTTTCTTACCAGCTGCATCTAAATCCAGGTTCAATTTCTTCAATGCCCAGTAGGCCTTATGCTCCAGCTCCGCCGGTAGATGACATCCCTTACCGTACACCAACTGAAACGGTGACATCCCAAGTGGAGTTTTGTATGCTGTTCTGTAAGCCCAAACAGCTTCATCGAGCTTTAAAGACCAATCCTTCCTTGACGGACAAACAACCTTCTCTAGTTAGCGCTTTATCTCTCTGTTAGACACTTCCGCTTGACCATTTGTTTGCGGATGATAGGCAGTAGCTACTCGATGATTCACATTATAACGCTACATCATAGAAGTGAACTTACGGTTGCAAAAATGCGATCCTTCATCATTTATGATTACCCGAGGCGTTCCAAACCTTGTGAAAATTTGCTTATGAAGAAAATTTAGCACTGCCTTTGCATCATTTGTCGGTAAAGCTTTAACTTCGACCCATTTTGAGACATAATCGACTGCCAGCAAGATGTACTGATTATTGCAAGATGAGATAAAAGGCCCCATGAAATCGATTCCCCATACATCAAAGACCTCGACTTCAAGCATCACATTTAATGGCATCTCATCCTTCCTTGACAAATTTCCCACTCTTTGGCAACGATCACACCTTAAAATAAACTGATGAGCATCCTTGAACAAAGTAGGCCAGAAAAAACCTGCTTGCAGAATACGAGCTGCCGTCTTCTCACCTCCATAGTGTCCACCATAAACCGTGGAATGGCAGTCTCGTAATATCCCCTCCGTCTCACAGAACGGGATACATCTCCTGATGATCTGATCAGCTCCCTGTCTAAACAAATATGGTTCATCCCACATATACCACTTCACCTCATACAGAAACTTCTTCTTTTGAGCGGATGTCAAATTAAGCGGCATTATATTGCTGACAAGATAGTTTACAATATCTGCAAACCATGGTTTTTCCTCCTGAATTGCAAACAACTGCTCATCCGGAAAAGATTCATTGATTAACGTCCTATCTTGTGAAGTAGAATCGGGATTCTCCAACCTAGAGAGATGGTCAGCTACTTGATTCTCGGTACATTTTCTATCTTTGATCTCTAACTCAAATTCTTAAAGTAAAAGCACCCAACGAATGAGTCTCAGCTTCGAATCCTTCTTAGAAACCAGATAGCGAATAGCTGCATGATCAGTGAATACTGTCACTTTCGTACCAAGCAGATAAGATTGAAATTTCTCAAAGCCAAAGACTATAGCCAAAAGCTCCTTCTCAGTAGTGGTGTAGTTCAATTGGGCCCCATTTAAAGTCTTACTCGCATAGTAGACCACATGGAAGAGATTTTTCTTGCGCTGTCCCAGAACTGCACCTACCGCATAGTCACTCGCATCACACATCATCTCAAACGGTTCTGTCCAATTTGGTGCTGTAATAACTGGTGCCGTGATCAAACTCTCCTTGAGAGTCTCGAATGCTGCCAAACATTCATCATCAAATTTGAAAGGCACATCTTTCTCAAGTAAATTGCACAACGGCTTAGATATCTTTGAAAAGTCCTTGATGAATCGCCGATAAAAACCCGCGTGGCCGAGAAAACTACAGATTCCTTTCACCGAATTAGGTGGGGGAAGATTTTCAATGACTCCCACCTTGGCCTTGTCCACCTCCAGACCTTTGCTAGAGACCTTATGCCCAAGGATAATGCCTTCACGCACCATAAAATGACATTTCTCCCAATTAAGCACCAAATTAGTTTCCACGCATCTTTTGAGTACGGCGCGCAGATTATTCAAACATTCATCATATGAGTGTCCAAAGATGGAGAAGTCATCCATGAACACTTCGACGTTATTTCCAATCATGTCAGAGAATATAGCCATCATACATCTCTGAAAGGTGGCCGGGGCGCCACATAACCCAAACGAAACTCTACGAAAAGCAAATGTGCCAAATGGACAAGTGAAGGTAGTCTTTTCCTGATCCTCTGGTGCAATACAAATCTGATTATACCCGAAATAACCATCCAGAAGACAAAAATACTCATGTCCCGCCAATCTGTCAAGCATTTGATCAATGAATGGGAGAGGGAAGTGATCCTTCCTTGTGGCTTTGTTCAATTTTCTATAATCCATGCATACTCTCCATCCTGTAACTGTTCGAGTAGGGATGAGCTCATTCTTTTCATTTGCGACCACAGTGATACCTCCTTTCTTAGGTACACATTGCACGGGGCTCACCCACGAGCTGTCAGAAATAGGATAAATGATGCCTGCATCTAGCCATTTCAGAATTTCTTTCTTCACCACCTCCTTCATGATCGGGTTCAGTCTTCACTGCTGTTCCACAGTTGGCTTACTACCTTCCTCTAACAGAATTTTATGCATACAATATGAAGGACTTATCCCCTTGATGTCTGCTATGGTCCATCCTATAGCCGATTTGAATTCTCTCAAAATCCTTAAGAGCTTGTCTTCCTCACTACCTGAAAGGTCAGCTGAAATAATAACAGGTAACGTAGATGAATCACCTAAAAAAGCATACCTCAAGTGTTCAGGTAATGGTTTGAGCTCCAAGGTAGGTGCTTCCTCTATTGATGGTTTGAGCTTCCCTTCGGCATTCTTAAGGTGAGAAGTACCAAGAGATTCAAATGGTATGTCGAGCTTTCGCTTCCATGGAGAAGCGTTCAGATATTGTAATTGCTCGTTGCTATCTTCATCATCGCTGTCAAAATCCCCCACTAAGGCCTTTTCCAATGCATCAGACATTAGCATGTGATCGAGTTCCGAAGTAACCGCAGAATCAATCACATCCACTTTTAAGCACTCCTCATCTTCTGTAGGGAATTTCATTGCCTTGAATACGTTGAAGGTCACATCCTGATCTTGGACCCGCATAGTAAGTTCCCCTTTTTGCACATCTATCAAGGTACGGCCAGTAGCCAAGAAAGGCCTCCCCAAGATTATGGGAATCTTCTTATCTTCCTCAAAATCCAGAATAACAAAATCTGCAGGAAAGAAGAGCTTATCCACCTTGACGAGCACATCCTCAACTATGCCCCTTGGGTAAGTAATGGAACGGTCCGCCAATTGAAGCGACATGTATGTGGGTTTTGGATCAGGCAGATCCAGCTTTTTAAAGATCGACAAGGGCATCAGATTAATGCTTGCTCCCAAATCACAAAGGCACTTGTCAAAAGTTAGATTGCCAATGGTGCAAGGAATGGTGAAGCTTCCTGGATCTTTGTTAGGGCGAAATCACGCACTAATATTCACGCAAGTATACGCGTTCGCAAGTAATATAGAATACTTTCTAGTTCGTTCCCTCAGAGACTCAGACTAAGTTATTGTCTAATTAAACTCACTCACCAATGTATGATTACTTCTCAATGTTAAGATAACACTTAAAATTGTTGATTAAATATTAACTATAATTAACTACTTAATTAACCACTTAACTAAAACTTCAATTTATCAATAATAAAACACTCATGAGATCACAACTTCATTATTACTTCCTTCTATAGCCATTGTTATTACCTTTAGCATGTGACAGTGATGATATTAATCGAATAACACGAAACTGATAAAAGCCAACTTTCATTGTACTAATACCATTCTACCAAGCATCCACAATTAAGATAGAAGTTGAATAGTCATCAATTATGTTGAGTTCCTATATGTCTACAGAAATTGACAACACAACGATTAAGCACAAGTTATTCCTTTTGATTACATAAGGCAAATAAAACTGTTAGAGTTACCCACTAATCATGCACAACGTACATGAACCTATGCTAGCATGGCATGTTCTAAATCTCAAGATCCACCGTCGCTTCACAAGAGATTAACACCCTATCTTATATGTTCGCGATGCACATAAGACGAATACGCACAACCAATACTAGATATCATGCAATCATCACATACTAAAGTATTAAACAATTAACTAAAGAATTTCATAATAAATCCGTTGCAACCCCATGATCACGATTAGCCCATAATAGAATTTATCGCCATCATGGGTTCATATGAAATCATGATAAATGACACAAGAAAATAATAACTAAATAAATTATATTAAAACAGAGTACGTCACAAGAGTAAATAAGTCAAAGCAAGAAAACTAGCATCCAACGTCACAACGAAATAAGAATCACAAGAATATATGCTTCCTCTTCGTTGCGGTGTGCTAAATCGGTCTTCTTCCTTATCTCCTTCGCTTCTTGCGCAAAACACAATCTAAAACATAATCTCTTTCATATTCTCTATGAAAACGTCTCAAATCTACTTATATAATAGTCCCATAAAACTCAGATTACATAGAAGTTGGAAGCCAAACAGAAGTAGAAGTCTAAAATAATTCAGCTTTTTCCCCGACCCTGCGCGGCCGCTCAGCATTTCTGCGCGGGCGCGCAAGGCTGCTGCGCGGCCGCTCAGCATTGCTGCGCGGGCGCGCAGGACCCTACTGGAAAAATTCCAGGTTTGCTCCGTTTCTTCGCCGTAATCTGCCCGTTCTTTTCCTCTCGCAATGGTGAACACATGCCAAGGCTTATTCTTGATGATTCCTCCTCCGAAATGCAACTAATACCCTGAAATCCATAAACACTAGAAAAACGCATCAAATACACAAAATACTTGATTTCAAGACACCAATTTAAGCCATTTTAAGACGTTCTAAGTGGTATAAAATGCCACTTATCACACCCCCAAACTTAAATCGATGCTTGTCCTCAAGCGTCACAGACTCAAAACAACTAAAAATATGCATGAATGCAATCTATATGAAAATGCAACGATCCCCCTTACTACAATTAACCAACCAAATTGTCACGTCTCAACGAATGCAGTTAGACACTAAAGATCAATAAACTCATGCAAACGAACATACAGCCAGAAACGTGGTGTGTGCAACTGCTTAACAGATATGCTTCGGAACTAGACCAATTACTATGACTAGACTATCCTCAAGGCAATCCTACGATTTTACAAAGAATAAAAATTCTAGTCACAAAGTGATATACAACACTATAAGAACTTTGGAGCTTACTACGGAATCGTGCTTTTTATTTACAACTCAAATGCTTATTTGACCGTGCAATGAGTGAGGTCCACAAAAGACTTATACAATGGTATCCATGTAATGAGCGTTAGGTTAGCGGATCCCAGACTCTAAAAGCCTTAGGTCACTAGGCACAAAGTCCCCTAAGAACTTAATAACTCGAATACCAAAGAACCCACTCTTGATCAATTATGCAAATTTTTTTTTTCTTTTCTGAGCAAGTGCGTTTCGCTCCATCTTGCTCAACCCTAGACTACTCGCATAACATGCGAGCCGACTACTAGCCATTTGACGCCTAGCCACAACTAGCAACAAATTCCATTTTTACTCCATTTTTTTTTCTTTTTCATGCCTTTACCACTAAGAACCTATTATCAAATTCTAAGCATAATAAATAGATTATCCTCGAAAATAATCAGATCATAACAACAATCTAGCCCTTAAGCATTCTCTAAGACTTAGTGAAAATACAAGTGCTTCTAGCATGCATATCAACCTACACAACTTAATAACACTTTAATGCTATCACTACACTCGCATCAATATCACAATTCAGTCGATAAATCATTGCAAAAGGGATCATGGTATATGCATGAGCTATATGATATGACAAACAAATAAAGCTATATAAAAAAAACTATATGGCAAAAATTATGCAACTATATGAACTAACTATCATGAATATGCAGCTATATGACACACACAAAATATTCCTTAACTACCACCCCCAAACTTAAAATCTTCACTGTCCCCAGTGAAGGTAGTAGAAAGGAACACATGGTATACCTACTCGGAGTCATCATCATCATCACCCTCAGTGGGTGGAGTATCAGGCGGCGGGTATGCAGAGTCCTCACCAAAAACTGGCCACTGGATATCAGCTCCAAGGCCTCGAAAAGCAGTCCCTAACGCAAGGGTGAGCTCCTGAGCAAACCTGCTCTGCGTCTCATACATGGCATCCATCCGCCGTGAAAGCCTCCTATACTGGGCATCACCCATCCCAGCACCCTCCTGAGCTCTCGAAGAACCAGCCTCACCACGCCCTGGCCTAGCCATAGTAGCACCTCGTGCTAGACACCCTCCTGGAAGACAATAACCCAGCCCATGCTCCTCAGGCTCACCACCGGTCCACTCCTGCATCCCATTCAGAGTGCCAGAATCTATCGGAGCTGCTGGCAACTGCAACTGCTCATGAGCCGGCCAATTCACTCCTACTGCTCGGCATAGCTTCGTAACCGTGGATGCATAAGGGATGTTCATATGCTTTGCTCCCCTCAAAAACTTCAGAATTCCTTGGTAGATAAACTCACCAAGGTCCATATAGTATTCCTCATTCAGAATTCCCCACAACAACTATGCTCTCTCAACTGTGACCTCGTGTGCATGTGAAGAAGGTAAAATATTAGCACATATAAATGCATTCCATGCACGGGCATACCTGTTCATGGCGATCGCCGGAAAGTGATGATACTCATTATTGGCTGGACTGCGGTTCCAAACTGTGCCCGGTCGACAGAGAGTCGCACAAATCAAATCCAAGTCAAAATCCTCAGCAGTCTTTTCATTCCAGTTCTCCTCCTCGGGCTTCCTCTCTCGCTGTCCAATCACACGGCGAATCGCCGCAGGATGATAATCAACCGTCAGCCCACGAACTACAGAAAACCCATTCTTTTCAGCCTTCGCGTTCGCGTAGAACTCGCGAACAACACTCATCGGTACTGCTTCGGGTGACTCACAAAAAGCTATCCACCCCTTCTCTGCAATCATGGGCAACAACTCACCATCCCACTCTGATGGTAAAAACCCCCTCTCCTTCAGAATCGGCTTCCCCAACAGCCTAGTGCACTCCTCCTCCGCAGCTCTGTCAGTTAACCGAGGCCTTGCAGCAGTACCCCTTGATGAATCAGCAGTAGGAACTGTGCTGCTGTTGTCAATAGTGCGTGCTCTCTTGGGTGCCATTGATTTGTGAATAAAAGTGTGTAAGAACTGATTTTTGATGTTTATGAGAGGGTTTAAGTGTAGGAAGTTTGTGGGAGATATGTAGGATAGGTGTATGTATATATAGTGTGTGGAGTAGGTTAAATTAGATTAGGAGTGGGGTTGAGGGATAAAATCATGGGGTAATGGGAAAAGAATTCGTGGGTTTATGGGCTGTGATGGGTTTTTGTGTTTTTGTTTTTTTTTTTTCTGAATTGTAAAAAATTTTCTGGAACTCGACCCCTGCGCGGCCGCTCAGCATTTCTGCGCGGGCGCGCAGCAAGCTGCGCGGCCGCTCAGCATAGCTGCGCGGGTGCGCAGAGGGTCTCTGGAAAAAAAAATTTCAGCCCCTTTTTTCTGATTTTTTTGTGTTTTTGGATAGGTTATTAACTTCTAAGGGATCCTGTAACAACAATTCATGGGTTGCCTCCCACGCAGCGCTTTCTTTTTCGTCACTAGCTTGACGTTCCGTACCTTTCTCAAGTAGTCAACAAAATGGCACTAACCACCTCTCGGTTTGCCATGTCCCCATAGTAGTGCTTCAACCGCTGACCGTTAACCTTGAATGCTTGGTCCGAATCATTCTCAAAAATTTCCACCGCTCCATGTGGAAACACAGTTTTGACAATAAAAGGTCCAGACCACCTTGATTTCAACTTCCCAGGAAAAAGTCGGAGCCGAGAGTTGAATAACAGAACTTGTTGCCCTGGCACAAATAACTTAGGATGTAGCTTCCTATCGTGCCACCTCTTCGCCTTTTCCTTATACATTTTGTTATTCTCGTACGCTTGAAGTCGAAATTCATCAAGTTCATTAAGCTGAAGCATTCTTTTCTTACCAGCTGCATCTAAATCCAGGTTCAATTTCTTCAATGCCCAGTAGGCCTTATGCTCAAGCTCCGCCGGTAGATGACATCCCTTACCGTACACCAACTGAAATGGTGACATCCCAAGTGGAGTTTTGTATGCTGTTCTGTAAGCCCAAACAGCTTCATCGAGCTTTAAAGACCAATCCTTCCTTGACGGACAAACAACCTTCTCTAGAATGCGCTTTATCTCTCTGTTAGACACTTCCGCTTGACCATTTGTTTACGGATGATAGGCAGTAGCTACTCGATGATTCACATTATAACGCTGCATCATAGAAGTGAACTTACGGTTGCAAAAATGCGATCCTTCATCACTTATGATTACCCGAGGCGTTCCAAACCTTGTGAAAATTTGCTTATGAAGAAAATTTAGTACTACCTTTGCATCATTTGTCGGTAAAGCTTTAACTTCGACCCATTTTGAGACATAATCGACTGCCAGCAAGATGTACTGATTATTGCAAGATGAGATAAAAGGCCCCATGAAATCTATTCCCCATACATCAAAGACCTCAACTTCAAGCATCACATTTAATGGCATCTCATCTATAACACCCTCCAAATCCGGGGTATAGATTTGGGGCATTATTAACAACAATTACCAACTATACCTGCACAAGCGGAATATAAATATAATAATTACCCCGAACTATCACTACTCAGGATCTTTTAAGGTTTGAGTTTGAAAAACAAGAATCATGCACTACACTTTATTACAAACCCAACTAAATAAAACCTGTCTCAAGAACTCTCTTTATTACAAAACTTTATTCTATCTACAGTTTCCCTACACAATCTTTTATTCAAACTACACAAAACTTTTATTCAACCCAACATTACTACTTATCCTGCTACACCTGATCTGGCACTTCAAAACTCTCTTCGGGAATAGGAAGGAACGCTCTTGGTATAAGAGGGTCCCGCTGCTTGACTCGCTTCTTGACTACGCGGGTCCTGATGGGTTTCATTCTCTACCTTAACTGTAAAACAATAGGAGTGACAATAAAAGAAATGAGCCAAAATTGCTCAACAAGCCTGCAAAAGTATATATATATGGTATAGAGAAAGAGAAATAAGAGAAACAATAAGCTGTTGGTTGTAACAACCATCTGTATCTGTATATGATAATAATTTGCCAATGATGGCGAGTGCCAAATGAACAAGACTGGAAACAAGAACCAACATATGCACTATAATCTGCTGATCAGTCAGAATATAGTGCGAATCTATACCCAACTGCATAGACCCAACCAACATTAGGAGTACTCAGGCAACTATGGCCTATTAATTAATGACCTGGGTAAAACCCAGCTCGTAAAGTAACCATCCAGTCCAAGGCTTAGCATCCGGAATAATCGGAATGCTATTGATATATCCTAACACCAGGATATACCCGACTATATGTAACAAGGGTAAAGGAATTGAAATATGAACAAGAATTCCATAAATTGGGTAAATCAAGAATTTAAATGAAATGGAACAAGTGATATAAATGGTAACAGTGTATATGAACAATAATTATCAAAGAGAATTGATACGATAGAAAGGAATTATAAATCACTATTCTGAATTTAGAATAGGGGAAAAACTTGCATAATATAATTCGAAATGAACATCACTTGAACGATAAGTGAAGTTAGGGGTACTTGCCTTTCGCGTACTTAACCTGATTTAACTTACTGCCTTCTGACCCTAGCTTGCTCTGCCTTGCTAACACTGAACAAATCATAGAAAGATAGGTGTTTAGATAATTTACTATATACGTGTATCTTGAATTGATATCACGCAACCTTATCGGTCTACCCATGCGTTTCTATCTGACTCGCATATATATATACATATATTTACATAACACATTTATACACATAATCACATATAACACGTAACACGTAAAGCACACAATCAATTTCTAGATTATAATTATTTTTAGAATCAATTCTAGGCTTATATCTGCATTACTAGTTGTATCTGATTTTATTATAATTTTTCGGGATTTATTCGGCTCAACTATATCCCTACTAGGACCTTCGAACTATCAATTATCACCAATCACTCTTTTTCAGAAGAAATTATAACCTACAATTATTTTTATTGGATTCGTCTCATTTTTCTGAGTCTAGGGGTCTTCGTTTCACTCAAATCGGACTAACGGTTAAATTGTTATGAATTAAACACTGATAATTCAATTTATTATTCATTATAAATAATTATTACAACCTTTAAATCCTAAAATAATTTTTACATAATTATTTAAGAAAAATCAAAGTCAAAAATAATTTTTTTATAATTTTTGGAGTTAAAACGAAGAAGTTACGATTTATTGAAAATTATGTGATTAATTATTGAAATAATTAATCACTTAATAAATAAATAACTAATAAATAATTAATAGATGATTATTTACTAATTTAAAATAATTAATCCCTAATTATTAGGATTAATCACAATTTATTATAATATTTATAACTTATCGATATTTATTCGATTAGATCGATTATTTACAAATAATCAATCAACTTAATTAACTGATACGCTATTTATCGAATAGCTACGAATTATTCGAGTTATAGATCACTTAACGATTAATCACTCGTATCTTCACGAGCCACTCGCAACTCCCGCATAATTATCGATCTATTAGATTATTATTGAAACTCGTACGATTCGTTAATTAATTAATTACTGATAACTATCTATACGATACGAATAATTATTACAATATTATTCGAATAACTAACGCTCGGATAATAATTTAATTATCGAATCATTACTCGTAATAATAACTAATTATCGAATTATTAATCATATTATTTAATTATTTCTAATCTTTATTTATTAATTAATTACCTAATTATTAATTAATTACCTAATTATTAATTAATTAGATAACTAATAAATAATTAGATAAATAATTAAATAATTAATTAAATAAATAAATTCGAATTTATAATTAAATAAAATAATTCAGAAATTATAAATACTATTTTTCAGAATATACAATTAATTTTTTAATTAATTATTAGAATTATTAAAACTGATTTTTAATTACTAAAATATAAATAAATTATTAATTTAATCAAAAACACAAAAACAGAAACAGGTTTTGGGTTGCAAGGATCAAACCCGGGTCGAAACCGGGTTGCAACCGGGTCGTCCCCAACCCAAACGGGTCGGGAAGAACACCGGCCAAAAAAACCCAGAATCCGACGCCGGCGTTTGATTCCGGTGAGCCTCGATCCCCCCCAAACAGCATGGTTTCGATCGGGAATTGCAGGGTTTCTCTTCCCCGTGACTGCAGAAAGACGACCCTGCCCCCAGTTGCCTTCCACCGTCCCTGCTTCGCCTTCTCCGGCCAACGCCGCCTCCATCGCCGACGAGCTCATCGGAAAAACGATTCTTGCTAAATCGTAAACTAAAATTCACAAAACCGGTGCCAATCGACTGGAAATTTAACAATCTACACGATTCTAACAACAAAATTCTCTAACAATCACTCGAACTCAAAACCCGAATTCAAAACGGGTCGAACACTCAAAAACACGATTCACTAATCCGGGAATAGAAAAATTAAATAAAAATATGTATAATCATCTACACAACCTGGGCAATCGATTCATATAACTTTCATCAACCAAAACACAACGATTTGCAAATACCCAAATTAGTTCAAGAACCCTAAAAATCGAATTGAAAATCGAAGCAACAAAACACGAAATTGATGACAGAAATCGAAAGTAGAGATCAACAGCTTTCGATTGAGTACTCACATGTCTGATTTGGAGGTCGGAATCACGATCAAATCGCTGCTTGAATCTCAAGAACACCAAACCCTAATTCCCCTTTTCTGATTTTCTTTTTATTTTCTGATTTTTTTAATAATAATTAACTAATTAATTAATAACAAAACAGCTATTTATAGTACTGAAAATAATACCCCTAAATAAAATTAAGGGGCTAATTACACTCCTAATAAAAATATTTGGCCCTAATTTTCATAATTTTTGGGTATTAAAATTTAATTTTTAAATATCCAATAAATATAAAATAAATACTAAAAATTCCCAAAAATTGTGAAAAATACAAAAATACAAAGAAAAATGATATATGATAATTTCATGATCATATAAAAATAAAAATGTGATTTTTTGTGGGGCTTTTGGTACCCGAAGGGGTCCGGAAAAGTCGTTTTTTCGCGAAAAAGGTCAATTGGTAAAACGTCTAGGGGTTCAGAATAGCGATACGGTATAGGGCATTTTTAATAAAACAGAGCCAATGATTTTGTTTGAAATATGGGCTTTTAAAATACTGTTTGAGCTGTACGGGTTTTGATATAATATATATAATTGACGATAAAACGCTCAATAAATATCCAAAACACGTTTGGATCAAAACAACCAACACATAACACATAGCAGTTAGGGTTCAACGACTTAACACATTTAATCACATAATAATACACATAATTTATTATTATTATAACATAATACAAGCGTAATTCCTCGGTCGTTACATTCTTCCCCCCTTAACAAGATTCTGTCCTCAGAATCTAATTATGTAAATAACTGAGGATACTTTTCTAACATTTCACTCTCAAGCTCCCAGGTTGATTCTTCAACCACTGGGTTTCTCCATAAAACTCTCACTAATGACACAGACTTATTTCTTAATACTCTTTCTTGCCTATCTAGAATTCTTATTGGCTGTTCTACATATGACAAATCTGCCCGAAGTTCTACTGGTTCATATTCTATTACATGCCTTGTATCAGGATTATACCTCTTAAGCATAGATACATGAAATACGTTGTGAATGTGCTGCATATGGGGCGGTAGAGCTAACTCGTACGCAACCTTCCCAATTTTCTTCAAAATCTCAAATGGTCCAACGTATCGTGGCTTCAATTTCCCTTTATTGCCAAATCTGGTCAATCCTTTCCATGGCGATATTTTGAGCAATACGTGTTCTCCTTCCTGATAATCCATATCCTTCCTGGCTTGGTTTGCATATCTGCTTTGTCTGTTTTGTGCTGCCTCGATTCGTTTTCGAATAAGATCAATCTTTTCTTTTGTCTGCTGAATTAATTCTGGACCCAAAATCTTGCGTTCTCCAACTTCATCCCAGTACACGGGTGATCTGCATTTCCTCCCATATAATGCTTCATACGGTGGCATTCCAATACTGGCGTGATAGCTGTTATTATAAGAAAATTCCACTAGGGGTAAATGTTCATCCCAACTGCCTTCAAAATCGATCGCACAAACTCGTAACATGTCTTCAATGGTTTGAATTGTCCTTTCACTTTGGCCGTCAGTTTGCGGATGATAAGCTGTACTCATATTCAACTTCGTTCCTAGACATTCTTGAAATTGCCTCCAAAATCTTGAATTGAAACGAGGATCTCGATCCGATACAATTGATAATGGTACTCCATGACGCATCACAATTTCTTTGAGATACATGTGCACTAATTTGTCGAGTGAAAATCTTTCATTAATTGGTAGAAAATGTGCCGACTTCGTAAGTCTGTCGATGATAACCCATATCGCATCATGATTTGCCCTAGTCTTCGGTAGACCTACCACAAAATCCATCGCTAGATGTTCCCATTTCCATTCCGGAATGTCTAATGGTTGCAATAATCCACTCGGACGTTGGTGTTCTGCTTTAACTCGCTGGCATGTGTAGCATTTACTCACCCATTCTGCTATCTCCTTCTTCATATTCGGCCACCAAAAGTTTTCCTTCAAATCGCGATACATTTTCGTGCTTCCTGGATGAATGGAATACTTCGAATTGTGCGCATCTCGCATAACTTCTTCTTTTAATTCTGCTACATTAGGGATCCAGATTCTTGACGCAAAACGTAAAATTCCCTCATTATCTTTCTGAGTTGTAATCTCTTCTCCTGTTAAGTTGTCGTCTTGGCTCATCACTTCTTCTTGACAACGGCGAATCTTTTCTAGCAATTCTGGTTGGAAAGTCATAGCGTAGATAGTTTCTGCAGATTCATCGGGAATACGAATTTCGATTTCCAACTTGTCGAATTCCTTGGCCAATTCTTCGCACGAAGTTAACCGATTTAACCTTTCTTTTCTGCTTAGCGCATCCGCTACAACATTTGCTTTTCCTGGATGATAGCTAATTGTAACATCGTAATCTTTAATCAATTCCAGCCATCGACGTTGTCGCATGTTCAGTTCCTTTTGCGTGAAGATATACTTCAGACTTTTATGATCCGTGTAGATTTCACATTTTTCACCGTACAGATAATGTCTCCAAAGCTTCAATGCAAAAACAATTGCTGCTAGTTCCAGATCATGCGTAGGATATTTCTGTTCATGGGGTTTAAGTTGTCTCGACGCATAAGCAATGACGTTACCATGTTGCATCAATACACATCCTAAACCACGATATGAAGCGTCACTGTAGATAACAAAATTTCCTTGCTCGTCTGGCAATACTAATACTGGTGCCGTCACCAACCGATTCTTCAACTCTTGAAAACTTTCTTCACACTTACTATTCCATTCGAACTTTTCACTTTGTCGAGTTAAGTTGGTCAGCGGTGTAGCTATCTTCGCAAAATCTTTGACAAATCTTCGATAATATCCTGCCAAACCTAAGAAACTTCGAACCTCTGTCGGCGTCTTTGGTCTTTCCCAATTCAACACAGCTTCAATCTTTGTTGGATCAACTTGAATGCCTTCTCTGCTGATGATGTGCCCAAGAAACTGCACTTCTTTCAACCAAAATTCGCATTTGGAAAATTTTGCATAAAGCTGCTCCTTCCGTAATATTTCCAATGTCATTCTTAAATGCGCTGCATGCTCTTCTTCCGTCTTTGAATAGATCAAGATGTCATCAATAAATATAATGATAAACTTATCCAAACACTTCTTGAATATTCGATTCATCAAATCCATAAACGCTGCAGGTGCATTCGTCAATCCAAAAGCCATTACAAGAAATTCATAGTGTCCGTACCTTGTTCTAAACGCTGTCTTTGGAATATCTTCGACCTTGATCTTTAACTGATGATAGCCTGATCGTAAGTCGATTTTCGAAAACCATGCTGCTCCTTTTAGTTGATCAAATAAATCATCAATGCGAGGTAAAGGATATTTATTCTTGATAGTTAACTTGTTCAGCTCACGATAGTCAATACACAGTCGCATACTACCGTCCTTCTTTTTCACGAACAATACCGGCGCACCCCATGGGGATACACTTGGCCTTACAATTCCTTTGTCAAGAAGTTCTTGCAACTGCTTTGCTAATTCCCTCATTTCAACAGGTGCCATTCTATATGGAGCTTTCGAAATTGGTTCAGTCCCTGGCGGCAAGTCAATAGTGAACTCGATTTCTCGATCTGGTGGAAGTCCTGGTAATTCGTCCGGAAAAACATCAAGAAATTCACAAACTACAGGAATATCTTCAATCTTCAAATCTCCCTTATCAACATCCCGTACATAAGCTAAATAAGCTTGACATCCTTGATGTAGCAATCTTCTCGTCTGCATTATTGATAGGAATCTCTGCTTTTGCTTCTCACCTTTAAATATTACCGTTTCCTTTTCTTCAGTTTGCAATTTCACTCTCTTATTCGCACAGTCAATTTGAGCATTATTACTAGACAGCCAATCCATTCCTAAAATAATATCAAACTCCCCTAACCTAAAAGGTATCAAATCAACTGAAAAATGACATCTTCCTATCTCAATATCACAGCTCGGACATACTCGATCTACTGCAACCTGATCATTATTTGCTAATTTTATGACTAACACTTCATCCAACCACTGAATTTCACAATCTATCTTAGAGATAAAAGCTTCAGAAATAAAAGATCTAGTAGCTCCTGAATCAATCAATACCAAAGCATTTACGGAATTTACAGGAAGTGTACCTGCAACCACATTCGGATTCTGTACCGCTTCCTTCATTGACATGTTGAAAGTCCTTGCTCTGGGCTGATTTTGCTGTGGTAGTGGAGGTGGAGGTAATGCTAAAACTCTTGGAATACTGGCAGCCATTGCAATTCCTCTGCAGTCTTTGGCGATATGTCCTTTTCTCCCACATTGAAAACAAGTAACTTCTGCCTTTCCCATTGGACATTCTCCAGAATAGTGTCCCCTTTGCTTGCACTTGAAACACGTAACATTTAGCTTGTTGCAAACTCCTGTATGCTTTCTACCACACGTTCTGCAATCAGGTATAGGCGGTCGGATAAGCCTTTGCTGAGTTGGGGCAGGTAGTCGATTACCCATCCTCTGGTTGTTTTGCTCTGGCCTTTTGAAATGTACTTTTCCCCGAGCTTGAAATCCTGGCCTTTTGTTGAAACGATTCTGAAAATTCCCTGGTCCTTTCTCTTTCTGAGCTGCTTCGCTTTCTCCTTCAATAATCATAGCCTTCTGAACAACAGCCGTATAAGTTGTCAATTCAAACACAGCTACCCTACTACGAATCCATGATTTTAATCCTTGCTGAAATCTCTTGGCCCGCTTCTCGTCCGTGTCCACCTGTTCTGGAACAAACCTTGCCAATTCAGTAAACTTGGTTTCATAATCCGCAACCGATAAGTTGTCTTGTTTCAGCTCCAAGAACTTGATCTCCATCTGGTTCTTCATAAAACGAGGAAAATATTTCTCCAAGAAAAGATCAGTGAATCTGTTCCAGTTCACCATACCTTCTTCCAAAGCTTTCTTTGATTCCCACCAGTAATTAGCTTCGCCTTTTAGAAAATAGCTAGCAAAATCTGTCTTCTGTTCTTCCTCGACCTTTGCCAACGAAAAAGCCTTTTCCATCTCTTTCAGCCAAGCTCTCGCTTTCGTAGGATCTGTGGAACCCATAAATTCCGGTGGCTTCACCGACTGAAATTGCTTGAAGGTAGTCGTAGGTGCTGCTGGTGGTATTTGATGTCCTGGATGAGCGGCTTGCTGTAACATCTGTTGCTGGAACTGCTGTTGCTGTTGCTGCATTTGTTGTTGCATCATCAACATCTGCTGTTGCATGAGATTAAACATCTGATCCATCTGTCTATTATTGTTTTGGCCCTCGGTGTTTCCATTCGATGAGTCGGGCTGCGCTTTTCTCTTAGGTGCCATTTTTCTGATAAATAAATAATGGACCTTATTTAATAACAGTATATTAAACATATATTAAAACAGTCGATTCAAGAAAATAACTTATTAAATAACTGAATAAATAAAACAGTATGATATGTTAAAAATTTTTTTTTTTTTTTTTTTTTTTTTTTTTTTTTTTTTTTTTTTTTTACAACAAGATCGTAAATAAAACAACATTTGTAAATATGCAATGGTACTGAAATAAATGTAAATGCTTAAATGACTGGAAATAAAATAAAGAAAACGTGCAAAAGATTATCTCATATATATATATATAGGTAGAACACCAGCTACAGGTGTCAGTGCTTGATACAAAATCCTATGATATAACAGTCGTACTGCTACTACTATCAGTCAGAGTCAGTAGCTACACTCATACAAACTGGTCATACAATACTATGCTGCCTCTATCTACAAAATATACATAATACAACACTCATCGATCTGCTGGTCTCAAAATCCTGGTGGTACGTGGCTCAACTCCTCCTGCACTGCCTCTAGCACTGCCTCGGTAAGTCCCAATGCTCTGCGATATGCTGTCTCCGTACTAAGATCCTGCTGTCTCAAATCAGTAAGCTGCTGCGAGCTAACCCGGTGAATATGATGTAGTCTCTCTCTCAGTATATAATCCGGTCGTAATGCTCTGACAGGACCATCCGTCTGTGTCTCATACAATCCAAGGATCTCTCTACACTGGTTCTGCCATCTAATCCTCTCCTCCCTCTCTGCCTGAAAGCGCTGGTAAGTCACGGTATGATGCTCCTGAAGATCAGTGCTGGAACCTCGAGAAGGTAATGGTCCATCTACCACGACCTCATCCATAAACTCCGGCTGAGGAAACTGATACACTCCTGGAACAGGTGCATAAATGGCTAATGGGGCAGGAAATAAGACAGGCTGCTCCATAGGCGCATATACAGGCGGCACTGCCTCTGGCTCCATCGGTGGCATCTCTGGAATCTCAACTGGTGGCATAGGAATCTGAGGCTCTAAATCCTCCCACTGCGGAAGATCAACCATATCAGGAATATCAAACATCGGAAAATCTAATGGTGGAATATCTGGTATCTCTGGCTCAACATATGGAAAATAATCTGCAAAACCTGGTACCTCCGGGGGAAGTGGTATCTCTGGTGCTGGCTCAGGTGGCAATGGAGGTAAAACCTGCTCTGACACTGGGGCTATTACCGGTGCATCCACTGGATCTGTCTCGGTCCTCTCCGTAGATGATGATAAAGAAGCCATCTAATATACATAAAAATAATAACACAAAAACAATCAAATCACAATCCTATAACTCATACTTCTAATCACATAGACAAACAGTCCTAACACTCCCACTCTCATCCTATCTTATTTTCCTATCTTATCTCAATCCTAACATTCTTGTTTTCCAAGGTCAAAACTAAGCTCTGATACCAACTATAACACCCTCCAAATCCGGGGTATAGATTTGGGGCATTATTAACAACAATTACCAACTATACCTGCACAAGCGGAATATAAATATAATAATTACCCCGAACTATCACTACTCAGGATCTTTTAAGGTTTGAGTTTGAAAAACAAGAATCATGCACTACACTTTATTACAAACCCAACTAAATAAAACCTGTCTCAAGAACTCTCTTTATTACAAAACTTTATTCTATCTACAGTTTCCCTACACAATCTTTTATTCAAACTACACAAAACTTTTATTCAACCCAACATTACTACTTATCCTGCTACACCTGATCTGGCACTTCAAAACTCTCTTCGGGAATAGGAAGGAACGCTCTTGGTATAAGAGGGTCCCGCTGCTTGACTCGCTTCTTGACTACGCGGGTCCTGATGGGTTTCATTCTCTACCTTAACTGTAAAACAATAGGAGTGACAATAAAAGAAATGAGCCAAAATTGCTCAACAAGCCTGCAAAAGTATATATATATGGTATAGAGAAAGAGAAATAAGAGAAACAATAAGCTGTTGGTTGTAACAACCATCTGTATCTGTATATGATAATAATTTGCCAATGATGGCGAGTGCCAAATGAACAAGACTGGAAACAAGAACCAACATATGCACTATAATCTGCTGATCAGTCAGAATATAGTGCGAATCTATACCCAACTGCATAGACCCAACCAACATTAGGAGTACTCAGGCAACTATGGCCTATTAATTAATGACCTGGGTAAAACCCAGCTCGTAAAGTAACCATCCAGTCCAAGGCTTAGCATCCGGAATAATCGGAATGCTATTGATATATCCTAACACCAGGATATACCCGACTATATGTAACAAGGGTAAAGGAATTGAAATATGAACAAGAATTCCATAAATTGGGTAAATCAAGAATTTAAATGAAATGGAACAAGTGATATAAATGGTAACAGTGTATATGAACAATAATTATCAAAGAGAATTGATACGATAGAAAGGAATTATAAATCACTATTCTGAATTTAGAATAGGGGAAAAACTTGCATAATATAATTCGAAATGAACATCACTTGAACGATAAGTGAAGTTAGGGGTACTTGCCTTTCGCGTACTTAACCTGATTTAACTTACTGCCTTCTGACCCTAGCTTGCTCTGCCTTGCTAACACTGAACAAATCATAGAAAGATAGGTGTTTAGATAATTTACTATATACGTGTATCTTGAATTGATATCACGCAACCTTATCGGTCTACCCATGCGTTTCTATCTGACTCGCATATATATATACATATATTTACATAACACATTTATACACATAATCACATATAACACGTAACACGTAAAGCACACAATCAATTTCTAGATTATAATTATTTTTAGAATCAATTCTAGGCTTATATCTGCATTACTAGTTGTATCTGATTTTATTATAATTTTTCGGGATTTATTCGGCTCAACTATATCCCTACTAGGACCTTCGAACTATCAATTATCACCAATCACTCTTTTTCAGAAGAAATTATAACCTACAATTATTTTTATTGGATTCGTCTCATTTTTCTGAGTCTAGGGGTCTTCGTTTCACTCAAATCGGACTAACGGTTAAATTGTTATGAATTAAACACTGATAATTCAATTTATTATTCATTATAAATAATTATTACAACCTTTAAATCCTAAAATAATTTTTACATAATTATTTAAGAAAAATCAAAGTCAAAAATAATTTTTTTATAATTTTTGGAGTTAAAACGAAGAAGTTACGATTTATTGAAAATTATGTGATTAATTATTGAAATAATTAATCACTTAATAAATAAATAACTAATAAATAATTAATAGATGATTATTTACTAATTTAAAATAATTAATCCCTAATTATTAGGATTAATCACAATTTATTATAATATTTATAACTTATCGATATTTATTCGATTAGATCGATTATTTACAAATAATCAATCAACTTAATTAACTGATACGCTATTTATCGAATAGCTACGAATTATTCGAGTTATAGATCACTTAACGATTAATCACTCGTATCTTCACGAGCCACTCGCAACTCCCGCATAATTATCGATCTATTAGATTATTATTGAAACTCGTACGATTCGTTAATTAATTAATTACTGATAACTATCTATACGATACGAATAATTATTACAATATTATTCGAATAACTAACGCTCGGATAATAATTTAATTATCGAATCATTACTCGTAATAATAACTAATTATCGAATTATTAATCATATTATTTAATTATTTCTAATCTTTATTTATTAATTAATTACCTAATTATTAATTAATTACCTAATTATTAATTAATTAGATAACTAATAAATAATTAGATAAATAATTAAATAATTAATTAAATAAATAAATTCGAATTTATAATTAAATAAAATAATTCAGAAATTATAAATACTATTTTTCAGAATATACAATTAATTTTTAATTAATTATTAGAATTATTAAAACTGATTTTTAATTACTAAAATATAAATAAATTATTAATTTAATCAAAAACACAAAAACAGAAACAGGTTTTGGGTTGCAAGGATCAAACCCGGGTCGAAACCGGGTTGCAACCGGGTCGTCCCCAACCCAAACGGGTCGGGAAGAACACCGGCCAAAAAAACCCAGAATCCGACGCCGGCGTTTGATTCCGGTGAGCCTCGATCCCCCCCAAACAGCATGGTTTCGATCGGGAATTGCAGGGTTTCTCTTCCCCGTGACTGCAGAAAGACGACCCTGCCCCCAGTTGCCTTCCACCGTCCCTGCTTCGCCTTCTCCGGCCAACGCCGCCTCCATCGCCGGCGAGCTCATCGGAAAAACGATTCTTGCTAAATCGTAAACTAAAATTCACAAAACCGGTGCCAATCGACTGGAAATTTAACAATCTACACGATTCTAACAACAAAATTCTCTAACAATCACTCGAACTCAAAACCCGAATTCAAAACGGGTCGAACACTCAAAAACACGATTCACTAATCCGGGAATAGAAAAATTAAATAAAAATATGTATAATCATCTACACAACCTGGGCAATCGATTCATATAACTTTCATCAACCAAAACACAACGATTTGCAAATACCCAAATTAGTTCAAGAACCCTAAAAATCGAATTGAAAATCGAAGCAACAAAACACGAAATTGATGACAGAAATCGAAAGTAGAGATCAACAGCTTTCGATTGAGTACTCACATGTCTGATTTGGAGGTCGGAATCACGATCAAATCGCTGCTTGAATCTCAAGAACACCAAACCCTAATTCCCCTTTTCTGATTTTCTTTTTATTTTCTGATTTTTTTAATAATAATTAACTAATTAATTAATAACAAAACAGCTATTTATAGTACTGAAAATAATACCCCTAAATAAAATTAAGGGGCTAATTACACTCCTAATAAAAATATTTGGCCCTAATTTTCATAATTTTTGGGTATTAAAATTTAATTTTTAAATATCCAATAAATATAAAATAAATACTAAAAATTCCCAAAAATTGTGAAAAATACAAAAATACAAAGAAAAATGATATATGATAATTTCATGATCATATAAAAATAAAAATGTGATTTTTTGTGGGGCTTTTGGTACCCGAAGGGGTCCGGAAAAGTCGTTTTTCGCGAAAAAGGTCAATTGGTAAAACGTCTAGGGGTTCAGAATAGCGATACGGTATAGGGCATTTTTAATAAAACAGAGCCAATGATTTTGTTTGAAATATGGGCTTTTAAAATACTGTTTGAGCTGTACGGGTTTTGATATAATATATATAATTGACGATAAAACGCTCAATAAATATCCAAAACACGTTTGGATCAAAACAACCAACACATAACACATAGCAGTTAGGGTTCAACGACTTAACACATTTAATCACATAATAATACACATAATTTATTATTATTATAACATAATACAAGCGTAATTCCTCGGTCGTTACATCATCCTTCCTTGACAAATTTCCCACTCTTTGGCAATGATCACACCTTAAAACAAACTGATGAGCATCCTTGAACAAAGTAGGCCAGAAAAAACCTGCTTGCAGAATACGAGCTGCCGTCTTCTCACCTCCATAGTGTCCACCATAAACCGTGGAATGGCAGTCTCGTAATATCCCCTCCGTCTCACAGAACGGGATACATCTCCTGATGATCTGATCAGCTCCCTGTCTAAACAAATATGGTTCATCCCACATATACAACTTCACCTCATGCAGAAACTTCTTCTTTTGAGTGGATGTCAAATTAAGCGGCATTATATTGCTGACAAGATAGTTTACAATATCTGCAAACCATGGTTCTTCCTCCTGAATTGCAAACAACTGCTCATCCGGAAAAGATTCATTGATTAACGTCCTATCTTGTGAAGTAGAATCGGGATTCTCCAACCTAGAGAGATGGTCAGCTACTTGATTCTCGGTACCTTTTCTATCTCTGATCTCTAACTCAAATTCCTGAAGTAAAAGCACCCAACGAATGAGTCTCGGCTTCGAATCCTTCTTAGAAACCAGATAGCGAATAGCTGCATGATCAGTGAATACTGTTACTTTCGTACCAAGCAGATAAGATCGAAATTTCTCAAAGCCAAAGACTATAGCCAAAAGCTCCTTCTCAGTAGTGGTGTAGTTCAATTGGGCCCCATTTAAAGTCTTACTCACATAGTAGACCACATGGAAGAGATTTTTCTTGCGCTGTCCCAGAACTGCACCTACCGCATAGTCACTCGCATCACACATCATCTCAAACGGTTCTGTCCAATCTGGTGCTATAATAACTGGTGTCGTGATCAAACTCTCCTTGAGAGTCTCGAATGCTGCCAAACATTCATCATCAAATTTGAAAGGCACATCTTTCTCAAGTAAATTGCACAACGGCTTAGATATCTTTGAAAAGTCCTTGATGAATCGCCGATAAAAACCCGCATGACCGAGAAAACTACGGATTCCTTTCACCGAATTAGGTGGGGGAAGATTTTCAATGACTCCCACCTTGGCCTTGTCCATCTCCAGACCTTTGCTAGAGACCTTATGCCCAAGGATAATGCCTTCACGCACCATAAAATGACATTTCTCCCAATTAAGCACCAAATTAGTTTCCACGCATCTTTTGAGTACGGCGCGCAGATTATTCAAACATTCATCATATGAGTGTCCAAAGACGGAGAAGTCATCCATGAACACTTCGACGTTATTTCCAATCATGTCAGAGAATATAGCCATCATACATCTCTGAAAGGTGGCCGGGGCGCCACATAACCCAAACGAAACTCTACGAAAAGCAAATGTGCCAAATGGACAAGTGAAGGTAGTCTTTTCCTGATCCTTTGGTGCAATACAAATCTGATTATACCCGGAATAACCATCCAGAAGACAAAAATACTCATGTCCCGCCAATCTGTCAAGCATTTGATCAATGAATGGGAGAGGGAAGTGATCCTTCCTTGTGGCTTTGTTCAATTTTCTATAATCCATGCATACTCTCCATCCTGTAACTGTTCGAGTAGGGATGAGCTCATTCTTTTCATTTGCGACCACAGTGATACCTCCTTTCTTAGGTACACATTGCACGGGGCTCACCCACGAGCTGTTAGAAATAGGATAAATGATGCCTGCATCTAGCCATTTCAGAATTTCTTTCTTCACCACCTCCTTCATGATCAGGTTCAGTCTTCGCTGCTGTTCCACAGTTGGCTTACTACCTTCTTCTAATAGAATTTTATGCATACAATATGAAGGACTTATCCCCTTGATGTCTGCTATGGTCCATCCTATAGCCGATTTGAATTCTCTCAAAATCCTTAAGAGCTTGTCTTCCTCACTACCTGAAAGGTCAGCTGAAATAATAACAGGTAACGTAGATGAATCACCTAAAAAAGCATACCTCAAGTGTTCAGGTAATGGTTTGAGCTCCAAGGTCGGTGCTTCCTCTATTGATGGTTTGAGCTTCCCTTCAGCATTCTTAAGGTCAGAAGTACCAAGAGATTCAAATGGTATGTCGAGCTTTCGCTTCCATGGAGAAGCGTTCAGATATTGTAATTGCTCGTTGCTATCTTCATCATCGCTGTCAAAATCCCCCACTAAGGCCTTTTCCAATGCATCAGACATTAGGATGTGATCGAGTTCCGAAGTAACTGCGGAATCAATCACATCCACTTTTAAACACTCCTCATCTTCTGTAGGGAATTTCATTGCCTTGAATACGTTGAAGGTCACATCCTGATCTTGGACCCGCATAGTAAGTTCCCCTTTTTGCACATCTATCAAGGTACGGTCAGTAGCCAAGAAAGGCCTCCCCAAGATTATGGGAATCTTCTTATCTTCCTCAAAATCCAGAATAACAAAATCTGCAGGAAAGAAGAGCTTATCCACCTTGACGAGCACATCCTCAGTTATGCCCCTTGGGTAAGTAATGGAACGGTCCGCCAATTGTAGCGACATGTATGTGGGTTTTGGATCAGGCAGATCCAGCTTTTTAAAGATCGACAAGGGCATCAGATTAATGCTTGCTCCCAAATCACAAAGGCACTTGTCAAAAGTTAGATTGCCAATGGTGCAAGGAATGGTGAAGCTTCCTGGATCTTTCAGTTTTGGTGGTAACTTTTGCTGCAGAACAGCGCTGCATTCTTCCGTGAGAGCAACGGTTTCAAGGTCATCCAGTTTCACCTTCCTTGAAAGAATAGTCTTCATAAACTTCGCATAACTAGGCATTTGTTCCAGAGCCTCAGCGAAAGGTATATTGATGTGAAGTTTCTTGAACACCTCCAGAGACTTCCCGAACTGTCTATCCAGCTTTTGTTGCTGCAATCTCTTAGGAAAAGGTGGTGGAGGATAGAGCTGTTTCTCCCCTGTATTAGCCTCAGGGAGAGTGTGTTCAACAGTAGTCTTCCTTGGTTCCGCCACTTTCTCCTTTTGCTTAGATTTTTCATCTCTAACTTCAGCTTCGACTTCTTTTGCCTTTTCAGCATCAGCTACTTTTCCGGACCTTAAGGTAATAGCCTTGACTTGCTCTTTAGCTTCCTTCCTGCCTGGTACTTCCGTGTCACTGGGAAGAGTGCCAGGTTGACGATTGAGCACTGCATTGGCTAATTGACCGATTTGATTTTCCAAGGTCTTGATAGAAACCGCCTGACTCTTGCACAACAGCTTAAGTTCCTCAAAATCAGCACTAGTAGGTCCATCTGCACTTCCCTATTGAGGATATGATTGCCTTGTAGCATACTGCTGTGATTGCTGGAATCCAGGTGGGTTAAACTGTTTACTCACTCCTTGCTGATATGGTGGCTGAATAGCATTCTGATTATTCCCCCAGCTGAAATTTGGATGATTTCTGTTGTTAGGATGATAGGTTGCTGGCACAGGCTGCTGTTGTCGCTGATAATTATTCACATACTGAACAGATTCGTTGACAAGAGAACACTGATCCGTAGCATGACAACCTGCACAAAGCTCACAAACCATAGCTATTTGATTAACTCCATACGTAGCCAAAGAATCAACCTTCATTGATAGCGCTTGGAGCTGGGCTGCAATAGCGGTGGCTGCATCAACTTCCAGAATACCTGCGACCTTGCCTGACGTCATCCTCTGAGTTGGGTTTTGATGCTCGTTTGCAGCCATCGTCTCGATAAGATTATACGCCTCAGTATAGATTTTAGCCCATAAGGCGACTTCAGCTGCTGCATCGAGCATGGGCCGAGATTGGGCCCCCAAACCATTACAAAAACCAGTGATTACCATCCAATCCGGCATTCCATGATGTGGACATTTTCTCAAAATTTCCTTGTAGCGTTCCCAAGCCTCGCACATAGATTCTGTAGGTTGCTGCGCAAACTGAGTAAGAGCACTCCTCATAGCAGCAGTATTTGCCATTGGATAAAACTTCACCAGAAACTTTTGCGCAAGATCTTGCCACGTAGTGATGGACCCAGCTGGTTCAGAATGTAACCAGTCTTTAGCCTTATTCCTCAGTGAGAATGGGAAAAGCCTCAACTTGATAGCCTCATCAGTCACGCCATTATACTTAAAAGTGCTGCAGATCTCGACAAAATTCCTTATGTGCATGTTGGGGTCTTCAGTTGCCGCTCCTCCAAAAGAAACAGAATTCTGCACCATCTGAATAGTGCCCGGCTTGATTTCAAAGGTGTTAGCTTGAATAGCCGGATGAAGGATGCTTGACTGAATGTCATCAATTTTAGGCCGAGAAAAATCCATAAGAGCTGGATCAGCTTGAACAATACGATCTCCCATGTTTACTGGTTCTTTCTGCTCAGTTCCTGAATCCGAATCCTCAAAATCTAACTTCTCCGGAGTATCAAGAACTTCGTCTTTCTCCTCAGCTGTATCTAAGGTCCTCTTGCGAGCACGAGAACGAGTTTGCATAAACGCTTGTTAAAGTACCTGAAACACAACCGAAAAGAGTAATTAACTACTACGTCCTAATCACTGAGTCCTAATGACCAATGATGGTAAGTACATAAACTAAACAAATACGCCGAGTCCCCGGCAGCGGCGCCAAAAACTTGTTAGGGCGAAATCATGCACTAATATTCACGCAAGTATACGCGTTCGCAAGTAATATAGAATACTTTCTAGTTCGTTCCCTCAGAGACTCAGACTAAGTTATTGTCTAATTAAACTCACTCACCAATGTATGATTACTTCTCAATGTTAAGATAACACTTAAAATTGTTGATTAAATATTAACTATAATTAACTACTTAATTAACCACTTAACTAACACTTCAATTTATCAATAATAAAACACTCATGAGATCACAACTTCATTATTACTTCCTTCTATAGCCATTATTATTACCTTTAGCATGTGACAGTGATGATATTAATCGAATAACACGAAACTGATAAAAGCCAACTTTCATTGTACTAATACCATTCTACCAAGCATCCACAATTAAGATAGAAGTTGAATAGTCATCAATTATGTTGAGTTCCTATATGTCTACAGAAATTGACAACACAACGATTTAAGCACAAGTTATTCCTTTTGATTATATAAGGCAAATAAAACTGTTAGAGTTACCTACTAATCATGCACAACGTACATGAACCTATGCTAGCATGGCAAGTTCTAAATCTCAAGATCCACCGTCGCTTCACAAGAGATTAATACCCTGTCTTATATGTTCGCGACGCACATAAGACGAATACGCACAACCAATACTAGATATCATGCAATCATCACACACTAAAGTATTAAACAATTAACTAAAGAATTTCATAATAAATCCGTTGCAACCCCATGATCACGATTAGCCCATTATAGAACTTATCGCCATCATGGGTTCATATGAAATCATGATAAATGACACAAGAAAATAATAACTAAACTAATTATATTAAAACAGAGTACGTCACAAGAGTAAATAAGTCAAAGCAAGAAAACTAGCATCCAACGTCACAACGAAACAAGAATCACAAGAATATATGCTTCCTCTTCGTTGCGGTGTGCTAAATCGGTCTTCTTCCTTATCTCCTTCGCTTCTTGCGCAAAACACAATCTAAAACATAATCTCCTTCTTCTTCTCTATGAAAACGTCTCAAATCTACTTATATAATAGTCCCATAAAACTCAGATTACATAGAAGTTGGAAGCCAAACAGAAGTAGAAGTCCAAAATAATTTATCCTTTTCCCCGACCCTGCGCGGCCGCTCAGCATTTCTGCGCGGGCGCGCAAGGCTGCTGCGCGGCCGCTCAGCATTGCTGCGCGGGCGCGCAGGACCCTACTGGAAAAAATCCAGGTTTGCTCCGTTTCTTCGCCGTAATCTGCCCGTTCTTTTCCTCTCGCAATGGTGAACACATGCCAAGGCTTATTCTTGATGATTCCTCCTCCGAAATGCAACTAATACCCTGAAATACATAAACACTAGAAAAACGCATCAAATACACAAAATACTTGATTTCAAGACACCAATTTAAGCCATTTTAAGACGTTCTAAGTGGTATAAAATGCCACTTATCATATACATACGCAACACACGCTCGAGCAAGATGCCATGCGCCACCACCCCGCCGGAAAACGGCGAAGGGCGGCGGCTAAACAAGGAGGAACAGATAATCATAAATATAACCGGAGTACAGGGCGGCTGAATGATTACCGAAATGAAACATAACCGGGAGGAAGAAGGGGAAAATGGAGGAAAGAACACCGGGAAAGAAAAGGATCGAGAGAGAGATGAATTAAGGAGAGAGAGAGATGGGAGAAAGAGAAGCAACAGGGGTGGGTTTCTGTTTTATCATTTTTCTTTCTTTTACTAACTTTGAGCTACTACCACAAATCAAAATAAGACACACAACAAACAATTCCTGAAATATCAACACGTATACTATGGGATAACTATGAAGATTCTGAGACCCGGTTTTATCCCGAAATTCGAAATTAACGGACTGAGGTGCACGCAAAATAGTTTCAGAAAATTACGAAAATAGTCTTAAAATGTCACAAATATCCCGAAGTTTATAAAAGTATAAATTTCGTAATTTTAAAATAATTTCCGAAACACAATTCATACCCGCTTTTATCAATTAAACAAATTGACGCGCGGGTAAAACTAACTCCGAAAATTCCCAAAATAATTTTAAAATTCTCAGAATATTCCCAACTTAAATAAATATGAGTTTCATAATTTTTGAAGAATTCTGGAATTAAATACGGATTCTACAAATAAATATAATTAGAAAATCATACATGGCTAAATAATTGATGAAATACTGATTTCTGAATTTTATAAAATCCCAAAAATAAATATTGAGATTATAAACTCATAAAAATAATTTTAGAGACAATCCACATATTTACACAAATAAACTTGTATTAAATCCACTTTTAAAAGTGAAAACAATTCAATACAAGTCCATAATTAATTACACGAACCACCCTGGACACCATAATTCACACACATAGATAAAAGTAAAACAACACATAGCTGACAAAACTAATACACATATTTATTTAATTAAATGTTTAATAATAACACCTTTAAATAATATAAAAGTATATGAGCCGTTACACTTATGAACATAGTAAATCATTCACTAAAAACTGCAAGAACAAATGCGGTAAACGGAAATATATTTACATGCATATCCGGGGCAAACCGCCCCCGAATCAAGTTTAAACAGAAGCAAATATTCAGGAAACTAAGACAAACATAAAGTCTAGAAGCCACAAAGGCTCAGTTACAAACTTGAAAAAAATTACGCACGAAGCCTGGATCGTTATAAATCAATTCTCGGGAGGAGGGGGTCTTCTCACGACCATCTTCACGAGGAGGAGATGGCTACGCCCGGAAGTGCCCTTTCCTGCCGCATGAGCATTCTTGTGACAAAGCTCTTCAGCGAGGTACAACTCAACAAATCCCTCACAGATTAACCACATATCACCTGTCAGGGCTCGAGTTTGAGTGAAAAAGGAGAAGATCGGGGAAAAAACAGAGTTATCACATGCCACATTATATTTTGATACACCTACTAGTGAAGATGTTGTTACAGCTAATAATTCATAACTACAACAGCGATAACATATGTTCGTTAATTAATTAGTAGTTTTGTAATTGTAAGAAGTTGCAAATTTAGATTCAATCATGCTTTTGTGCCAAGTTAAAATGATTCTCACGACTTAATTTAATCATTCATTTTGAAAATAGATTTTTATTTTTTACCAAAAGGGATGAACGTATAGGCATCTTATATATATATATATATATGTCCACAAATTGTACTTAGTCTTGAATTATTCAAGGGGCCGGGTGCAGGCTGAAACCCTATAAACAAAAATGATGTAATGTAATGAAACCAAAATTCAACCAAAATAGTTGTTCAAAAGGACAGATAACGAAAACAGTAATGGTCCAGTGCTGAAATCCCCAGGGGTCTAACCCTTATTTTATGGAACTGCTTTACAAAGTGTTTGATATTTTGCCAAGAAATGCAATACAATTAATGAAGGTAGCAAAGTTGAAGTGAATGAAATCTGTGAAAGAGAAATTAATAAATGTAGAAAGCAACCTTTGAGAGAGGGGAGGAAAGTAATGTCGTGTCTAACCCTAGGATAGATGCGTGGGCATCGAGGTGGTCGTAATGAAAGGGGCAATTAGTGCATGCAGCACAGAAGGGGGCTGCAGGACTTTTTTGGCAGAACAGAAAAGATGGATGAATTGATAGCATATACATATACTACACACCTCTATCATTTTGTAATCGATTGCTTTATGATTGAAGAAGATGATACGGTTGTTAATATGAGAGAGAAAATTTTATTTTTAAATTTATGTGTAGTTCTGGTAAGGAAAATTAAAACAACAAAAAGTAAGGTAGTTAAGATGAGTGGGTGAGTGGGGAAGGGGGGGTAAGAAGAGAAAGGGGAAAAGAAATCAAAAGGCTTTTGAATAAAGCTTAACATTTCTTTCTTTCTTTTCTTTTTTTCTGTGTGCTTACTTTCTTCAAGGACAAAAGGTCTAGTTACTATCACAACAGTATAAGGCCATCATATCATTATGATTATGAGTGGGGATCCCTCCTCCCAACCCATGGTGTGTTGTACGTACGTACCCCCCTTTTATCATTTATCAACCTCAACCTGCTGTGTTGTGTTGTGTTGTATTCAGTATTCATTTCTTACATTCAGTCGTATGTGTTTATGGATTCATCCCGTTTGCATGGTTAGGTTTTTAATTTTAGAATGTGCTCCAAATGTAATTGTACATCTCGGGGGAGTTAGTTGTAAATATAATACTAAAGTAGATGAGAAGCCCCTGCATTACCATCAACCCTATCATTTTGTCATGTTATCACTGACATATAAATTTTTGAAATATTTTTGATTTCTCTAATATATATCTCATTCATTCCATTAGCACAGCTTGTCCTTAAATGATTTTGGAAATAGAGTTGACTAAATATCAAAATAAATTGGGTTTTCCTCTTCTTTTTTTTGAAATGTATATTTTTTTTGTTAAATGAATAAACTAATTGGATATTCTCAAGTGATTAAGGTTTATTTTCTATTATTTCATGTCCTGGTTTGATTGTGACTCACCCCGGAAATGGTTTACAGCATAAAAGGGTATATTTTTTAAAAAAAGTAACATTATTTTTTTAGTGAGATACAAATGTGATATATTTCAGTGAGATTAAATATTAATCTACAATTGCCTTGAAAAATATAAACAACATTAATTTATAGCTGATGATTAGTTAAAGTAATTGTTGGGATCAAGTGCTTAGCATTTCTTAGAATACAGGGAGAAAGAAAGATGGGAAGCACATGAGCTTTCACATCTTGGCCTGTGAAAGGACAATGACAATGGGTTACACTTGCAGGGGTTGACTGTCCTTCCCAAGGTCGTTTGATTGTTTTGTTCCGCACTTTAAGTGGGCGCATTTTTTGATGGAGTAAACATTTTAATTATTTTAGTAAAAATTATCATAAATTATAATTTAAATTGTTAAAATTGTAAAGAATAAAATAGTTAAGAGCCCAAAATTTTCCTAAACCAAATTAGGATTCTATTTTGAAACTTTAAGATATAAAATTCGCTGTCAAAACATCAATCAACAGTTTCTGCTAGGTAGACTCTCTTAGTTCAAAAGAATGCCCAAAGACAAAAACAAGAAAGAAAACAGTAAGAAAAAAAGTCTCAGGTATTAACAAAAATGAGGAACTTGTAATAGTTGCATTCACAATAACGTTTTAAATTTCTGGTAGGTTTCAGACTTTCGCGTGGTCCATATTTCTAAAACCCCTATTTGTAGTAATCCGGCAGCAGCAGCATGGTTTCTTAGCTAGCCTTTGAATTCTTATAAGCCTCATACTCACCTCTATGCTTTACAATCAATTTAAAGTTTTCATATTGATTTATTCTCATTACTTCTTACTGACTTTAGATTATAGTCACGGTAATGGGCTTTAAGTAAGTTTCAAGGCCCTATATTTCATATTCCATATGGGCTTTGAATATAGATGATAGTGGGCAGGATCAGGCTTGTTATTCCCAGTAAACTAACAATGAGATTTACAGAAGGGGGGTTGAATATAAATTTCAAAACTTTTTCAAGTTTTGAGCAGTTTCTAGGCTATGTGTTTTAATGAACAAGTGTGTGTGAATTGCTTTCAGCTAATACAGACAGATATATATTCAAACACAAATGTAAAGAACACAACAGACTTAAAAACTTTTCTGGTGGATTTGTTGTTCCACCAGAGATGTGTTATTTCAGAAAATCTGTGATTCAAAGAATTAAATCACAGCTGCGTCCTAGTACAAACTAGATGATTTTCTCTCTGGATTTTTCTAAACAGCTCTCGAAAATTCACACTCTAATTACTAGCTGCTACTTGGTTTATATAACACCAAGTTTACAAGTGAAGACAAAACTGTAAAATACAATTAAAAGATTTTTTACATGTTTCTTCTTCATTTCTCTATACAATGCAATTTAAGTTTAGCTGTGAATCTTTGAATACTTTCTTGTTTACACCAGAATGGAAATGCTGCATTTTCTTGATTCCTCCTAGAGGCTGCCACATTCCAGTTTATCTCTGTCAACTCATGTGCCTCTGTCAGCTTATGAATTGTCACTATCAACTGCTATTGAACTAAGCATCCGTTGAAGCTTTCATCCGTTGATGCTTTATCCGTTGAAACTTTATCCGTTGATGCATTTAGCAGTTGAAACTTTATCCGTTGAAGCACTCATCCATTGATGGATGTTATCCGTTGAAGCTTTAGAGACATCCGTTGAAGCTTTGTTTCTCATCCGTTGAAGGCCTTTAATATCAGTTGATACTACTTCACTTATACAAAATTACAAGGCATGAAATATTTACAATTAGCCCTCCTATTTGCATATCCACTAGTAGTCAACATGACTGATAATTTCCCACAACATCTAAGAATTACAACTTAAATACAGAGAATAAAATGTGCTACAATACTAAACTTATTTCTAAGTAAAGCTACTCCTTCAACGGATAGCCAAAATGGTCTTATCCGTTGAGGCTACAAACACTAGATTTCTACTTAAGTGTTTTGTTTAACTTATCATCAAACTGATTCACATATTCCTAACAATCCCCCCCCCCCTATTTATGTCTACTAGAACTATAGGCATAAATTTGGGTTCAACTTGATGATAACAAAACACTTAACAAACATATAAACTGAAATAAAGTAGAAATACAAAAGTGCTGCAAAAGTGTGAATACTGAGATAGAATTGAAGAATTATATTGTTTCCAAGGGTGCTCCTTTAGTCTGAGCAAATTAATTTCTTTTCCTTTGATCCCTTATTTTCTTCCCTAGCCTCCTGTCATTCTCCTCTATTTGGAGTTGGAGTTGTCTGTAGAATTCAGCTTCATCTTCTTCATTGATGTCCAACTTAGATTGCATATCCTTGAGAGTTTCATTACTGGCAATCTTGAGTTGATCTTCAAGTCTGAAAAATCTTCTGACTCCTTTATTGTCTCTGAACTCCATCAACCAATGAGGTGATTTATGAATTATAATTCCTCTCTCTTGGATGAGTAATGTTCTAGGCAAGGCATTGGGCTCCCACCAAGTTTTCCTTATACTGGCAATCTTGTTGAAAATCTCAGCTTTGGCAGTCCTGGTAAAGCCAGAATCCCTTTTTATGGTTGGGTAGACTCTAACCAAGGTAGAATAGCCTTCATTCAGAATCCTGTAGAGAGGCCAAGTCTTTTCCCCACTTCCTTTATATTTGAACACTAGTCTTTCTGGAAGCTGTCTGTAGGCATCTATTCCCCTTACTTCCTCCAGCTCATCCAGATAGAGTTCAATGTCTGAAAATTCCTTTATGTCACAAATGTGAACATAATCATCCTTTGAGGCTTGTGGCTTAGGCTTCTGAGTGAATTTGATTGAGGTTAGATGAGGTGTTGATTTGATTTTCCTTTTCTGTTTCTTTGATGATGGGGAAGTGGTTAAGAAGGTGGGCAATTTGATGGTGTCTCAATCAATTGGTTCCTCCTTAGGAGTGATTGTTTCACCATGGATGTTTATGAATGGGTTAGGCACAATGGGTTCAGGAATAGAAGGTAGTGGTTTGGATTTTGATTGGGTTTCTTCAGTTTCATCTACCATCTTCCTTTTTGCATTGACCTTCTTTCTATTCCCTTTCTGTCATTCCTTTCTTTCCTTACTTCTTTCTTCCACATCATCACTAATCATGTCCCCCATACCTACATCTTCACTCTTGTCTTCAATTTCTTTCTTTTCTTCAGCTTGACTTGACTTTAGCTAATTTTCAAGCTTTGTTTGTGCTCTTTTGTCAGCCTTTAGCTTTTTAGCTTCTTCCTTCAACCTTCTGGTTTCTTCCCTCTTGGCTATTGAGAATTTGAGATGTCCTTATATCACACAGATACTCTTTCCCTCTCTAAAGATAATGGCCATGTTCATCCTTTCAACCACATCCTTGGTCTCCTTGTGCTTCATGATATTACCACCCAAAATCTTGTCTTCATTAGGCTTTGGAAGAGGAAAGTCCACTTCTTTCAACTGAGCAAGGCTTAGAGGGTTCTTTATAGAGTCCTTATTGGATCTGTTGTTGGGCTTGAGAACCATAGGTTTCAGATTCTTGGAAGAAGTCTCTCCAACCTTATTCCTCCTTACTGGCTTGAGCTCCATAATGATTGGCTCCACCTTTGTGCTATGCTTCACAGACTGTGATTTAGAAGTTGTAGAACCAAAGATTTGTTGCATCCTTTCATCAATTTTCTTCCTTTGCTCTTTGACTTTCATCTCAGCTGCTGCTATCTGGATTAGATCAATTCCATCAAGCTTTCCTTTGATTTGAAGAGTTGGAGAAGTGGTGATGGCAGGAACTAGCACTTTAGATATTTGAACTGTTGTTGATGGCTCTCCTTCCCCTTCCCTTTTATTCTCCCCCTTTTTGTTATCATCAAGGATAGGGGTCAAACCTTGTGCTTTTTCCAGCTGCAATAGTAGATTTGTCTGAGATTGTTGATTTTGAAGCATGGTGACCACAGAGTCTTCAATGACTTGAACTCTTATTTCCAACTTGGCCAGCCTCTTGTCAGCATTAGATTCTCTCCTCAATCTCAGCAACAAATCTTGCATTATACAATAAGGCATAACTGAATCCAACTTCTCAGAATTGTAGGATTTCAGATCAGCAATATCCTTTTTGAGTTCATCCACACTTAAATTCTGTCTGATATGCTGCAACTGCAAGAGATGCAGAGAGTCTAGATGAGCTTGAAGAATAGCCTTTGTACCAGCATCTGTAGTCTCCTGAAGGGCCTTTTGAATAGCCATTACTTGCTTGACCAAAGCTACACTAAACTGTCCTGGTGTAGATTTCTTTGTCCATGCCCATTCAGGTAAATCTGGAACAGAACTTGGGCCTTCATCTCCCCCTAAGTTCATGCTCCCATCCAAAGAATTGGAGTCATCATCATTAGAATTTACTTCAAATTCTTCAGATGGCTCACCAGCTTGAGAAGGCATCCTATTAACAGCAGCTTTATCTCTTTGAAGAGATTCTGAAGTGTGCACTATGTTCAAAGTCTGCTCTGCCTCCACATTGTCCTGAGAAGCCAACAGTTAATAGGCTGAAACAGGATGAGTAAAAGTGTCAGCATCCAAAGAAATGTTATCAATTTCAGCTTTGTAATGTTGCTGAAATTATCTTCCCTTTTCAGTATCATCCACAATCATTGACTCACTGGCAATGGCTGGATCCACCCTTATAGCTTCTGTACCTGCTTTTCTCTCATTTTCTCTATGTTCTTGCATCAAGGGCTCCCCCTGGCTCACACACACCCTCACCCTCACCTACTAAGGTGGTACTCCCCTCACTTACTTTTGCCATGCTGGAAGAAATAGCATGCATATTTTGACTCTCAACCTCTCCTTTTGCCTGGGAGCAACCCAGCCTCTCACTCAAATTATCACTCCCTTCCCTCAATCCTAGAAGTGATTGTACAGTAACCATGTCTTCTACACTTGGAATTGAATCAGTTATATGTGTAGAGACCATCAACGGATAGGGAGTATCCGTTGAAGTGGAAACTGATGATATCAACGGATAACTGCTATTAAGCTTATCCGTCGAAGAACAACCACTTGTCAACGGATGAGAGATATCCGTTGAAGAAGGAAAAGATGTAGATATTGAAAGTGACATAATTGTTGAATCTGTGTGAATTGATTTTAAGTGAGGTGACACAGATTCTTCAACTAAGTCTGAAAGAATTGGCTGATGATCCAACAAGTCATCTAACAGATGATGATCACCAGGATTTGAGTGGGGCTCCTCCCTGAGTTTTAAAGAGGGAGAATCAGGAATTGATGTGAATATCATATCCACATCCAGAGATGGTGATGGAGAATTTGGTGATTGTTGTGTGTCGATTATGAGAGAATGGGGCTGTGACTCCACATTTGCTGGAGCCACATCAAGCTGAATTTGAGAAGGCAAAGATACAGGTGGATGTATCTGTGCAGTGTGTGCCCCCTGTGTGGAAACTAGGGTTTTAGCCTTCTTTTTTCTTGAAAAATCTTTGACAGGTGAATGTGTGGCTTCAGTGTCCCTCCCTCTTTTGTTCTGTGTCCCTGGTTGGGAACTATTTTCAATAGCTGCATCCTTTTGGGAGGATGCAACTAGGGATGTGTTTGACTCCTTTTGAACCACCACAGTCTTTTGAGAAACTGTGGTTTGGCTGGCTAGGGTACCACTCACCTCTCCCACCTTATCCTGGGGGGTTTCTTGATGTTCACCCCTCCCCTCACCACTCACACCCTGTTCACTCCCTTCAGGGTTTTTGGTAGTTCTTACAACTGTTGTCTTTTGAGAAACAACAGAGGTGTTTTTCTTTGACTTGTATTTTGGAATTTTAGGTTTGGTGGCTTTGGTAGGAATCTGTTGGGACAAAGACACAGATTCCATTTCCACACTAGAAGATAAAGAAATAATGGGGGAGGAAGATGTAGGAGTTGCAGAAGTGTTTACCTCACTTACCTGAGGTGCATTCATTATTGGTAAATATACCAATGGCACCTAGCTGTTGAGGTTAATTCTCAAAAGGTCTGCAAGGACCCTTTTCTCTTGTGCCCAGCATTTGAGTTTATTGCTCTCATTAGTTATGACCAAACCTTCAGCAACATGGTTAGCCAATAACATAAAGAATCTAGCATAGTAGATGTTATGAGGTCTATTAGCTTTGTTACCTAACCTGGAACCTAATTCTAGCATGACATAGTTGCTAAAATTAAAGTACCTATCAGAAACAAGCATATAGAGCATATTAATAAGAGATGAAGTTATGGCATCAAAATTGCTAATCTTCCCAGAGAAAACCTTGATAAAGGCATCTCCAAGAAAACTCCATTCTTTCCTAAGGCCCTTTCTTCTAATGCTCCCTAAACTAGCAGAATCAAAAGAATAGCCTATGGAATCTAACATAGCAGATATATCATTATCAGTGTGTGGTGTCATGGCATTATTCTCAGGTAACTTAAAGCATGATTGTATATCATCACAGTTAATACAATAATCCTTACCTTTGAGAGAGAAAGCAATGGTCATATCTGTGGAGTTGAACTCTGCAGTTGTCCAAATCTCCTCAATTACCTCACAATAGATAGTTGGGGCTTCCAGCATTGCATAGCTTAGTTTGCAGTTCTTGATGAAGTCCATCATCTTGTGATAATCTGAATGGGCTTCATTCTTTTCCACTAAGGCTACGAAATTGTTCCTTTCATAGATGTAACACCCTCAAATCCGGGGTCGGGGATCCGGGTTGTCACGAGTTCCATTTCCCTTAATAATACCCAATCTTAATAATTAATCAACTACTCTGTACTGTGACCCCACAATAAACACACACACCACAAGTTATAGTCTCAGAGATGAACATCCAAAAATAATCAGAAGTCATTTTATTCCACAATTATCTGCCAATACACCTTAAAAGGTTTTCTGAATAAATTTACATTTTCTTTGCCATTATTACAATTCATAAATATACATAAATATGGTACATCAAAAGTTGAAGCCTAGCCTATTGGTAGCTCCTACCTCAGCTACAGCGACATCAACGCCTATAGGAAACTGCGGAACGTTTCCTATTCGCTCGCGAATCGGGAGCTTGGTCCTGTTCATCTTTTCTATCTGTTGTTGTGTGATGAAAGAAGAAAGCAAAGGTGAGCAGCAAGCCCACCAAAATAATATGTATAATGATTAACAATATATGAGCCTTCTCATCGTACTCATGAAGGTCTTGGTCAAAAGAAATGAACCAAGTTGATATCTTATTGCGATGAAGTCGCAAAATATTCAGTATATATATGCATATATACTTTTCAAAATATTGGAAGTCCTCTTCCATGCATAATACACACAGAGTTCCAGTGTATAACTGTATAAAAATATCGTTGCAAGGTGATCTCATATATATAACCTTTTCTCAACATTTTTCTGAAAATCTTTGTCATGCATAAGATAATCATTTACTAGATGTAAGTTTAAAAGATGAAGTTACAAGATACTTCAATATACTTATATCTTTTCCAAATACTACTTGAACTACCACCGTTCAAGTTATAATTAGTTTCAAAAGTTCATCACATAGATGAGACTACAAGACCAGATTTGAATAGATTAAATCTTTAAAATATCATCAGAATAAAATGAAGTTACGAGATACTTCATTTGATGCAAACATCATTTTGAAAACTTGACCCTGCCAACACTCAACAATCTCCCAACCGTAGCCTTTCTATCGAAGTGCTCTGGGTAGTGTTGCAGAAATATCCAATTGGATGATGAACTCATTACGGGAGTTTGCCGCGCCGGGAAGACCACTTACGATGATCAGTCGTAGTAGTGCAACCCCACCATTTTCTACATGTAGAGGAGAACCTGTCGGATTTACTTGTCAACCGAACACTGAACTCCTAAGGAATGGACCGCCTTAGCGGAACTTCCAGGCCATTTGGGCCAATATAATAAGGCTGGGCCGGCGCTACTCAACCACTTACGCCACTCCTAGTTCAGATGAAATCCATGACTCTGAAACGTAAGCTCGTCCCCACTTTCCCCAAGTAGAAACTTGTTGATACGGCTCCACTAAGAAGTCGTATCTAGTTGGAAAGGAAAACTCACTGATATTTCCCAGGCGATGCCTGTTAATGGATTAACTTGTTCCAAGAATTTTACTTCCCGAGTGTTGGGTAAGTAATCAAAATTCTTTTATCAAGACAGCAACCTTGTTGCGAATATAAAACACACCACAGAGCCGGATCCCTCAGGTTTTGAGCGAGTATTTAAATCCCCTTTGAAAGGAGGATCTTAAATATAAAAATGAGTTTTGGGATCTGCTCTAACTTTTAAAAATCATTTTGAAGACTCGCAAAACATTTTTAAGAATGTTTGGAGTGATGCTGATTTAACAAAATAAATCAGTCCCAATATATTATTTAATATCTGAATATTATTATTTAAATAATATTCCCATAAAGAATAATCTTTATAAAAATAATTGAAGTAGAAGTTTTAAAACTTATACTTGAAATGAATATTAAATAACCAAAGTTATACCTATACGAAAGTACTATCTTTATTTGAATAATCAAAAGTGAGTTTGATTATCGACACCTTATTCTTTAATAAAATAAAGAATATATCTCAGCAAATAATCGGAGTCATAGATCCTCAAATGAATATTCAAATAATATTCAATAAATAAAATAAGCTGAGTTATAAGCCCTCGAATGAATATTCGAAATAATATTCAATAAATAAATAAGCTGAGTCATAAGCCCTCGAATGAATATTCGAAATAATATTCATTAAATAATAAGCTGAGTCATAAGCCCTCGAATGAATATTCAAAATAATATTCAATAAATAAATAAGCCGAGTCATAAGCCGAGTCATAAGTCCTCGAATGAATATTCGAAATAATATTCATTAAATAATATAAAGTTATCGAATAAACCTTATTCGATTAATAGTTTTGAAACTATAACCATATATATATATATATATATATATATATATAATCTACTCGGGATCCTCGACTCCCGGTTTTAGAAAATGTTTTCACCTTTGGGTCCCTATACTAAGGGTATATGCAAATTACCGCTATTCTCTAGCATATGTATTATCAACTGAACCAACAGATATATATGGCAAGAATACGAAACAGGCATGCATATGTACCATATCACATGCTACAATATATCGCAAGAATTTGCTAATTTAACCATCATGCATTTATCACAAGATAATGCATATACATATATACATCACAACAACAGTATAACGGGTAGAAAACTTGCCTGAGCGACTGGGGGTTACAATGGCTCGGGACGAGTCTGGTAACCTATAAACAACAAGTAAGTTGGAATTAAACCAAAGTCACTTGTAAATCTATACTTTAACCAAATTAGACTCTAACGCTCGTTTTGCGCTTACTGATTCTCTTAAGTCACTCGAGTACCCTCGGCTCCACCATTTTTAATAAATTACCCATTACGAGTTTTAAAGCGATTCTTTCGCGAGTGCCTTACCAACTGCCTAATCCACTTAACATAATTGTTTCATACTCCAATTAGTCCTTTAAGGTCTTTAACCAAGGTTCCAAAGTAAGGCGAGGGGAAATGTTTCATTCGCGAAACGCCGTTACTTAAAACGGTCGTTTCTCCTAAACCGTACATCGGAATCAAACGAACCACATATCAAAACGAAGCTCGTAACATGAACAATCTAATCATGGCAATGGTCAAAACCTAGCAGGGAGTTCTCGTGTCCTAATGTTATGAACAAAAGCAGTATAAAGTAATTCGGACATTACGACGGCTATGTTTACGCGATTTCCCAAATTTATACCATTCCAATTCAACCACCAATCAATCCCAATTCACAACCCAATCAAAACTCCATCCATACTATACTACAACAGCCCCAAAAAATCAATATTACCAATTCATACTTATTTCTCAATTATGAATTAAGATTTACTTAAGTTCATTGACTAATAACCAAGATTTCCAACTCCAAAAATATCACAAAATCAACCAATCTCTAAACACACAATAATCATGCCTCTCACCAACCAAACTACTCATAACAAGATTTAAACATGATTACACACCCATTACACTAACCCATCATCTAAACATTAGGAAATCTAAACAACAAAACCTAAAACTAAGATCATGAAGAGTTATACCTTCCTTGAAGCTTTTAATCCATGAAAGATCCTTGGAATGCCCATGGAAGCCTTAATCTAACCTCTTACAAGCTTGATCTTTCAAAGAAATCAAGAACACAAAAATTAATTTCAAGAAGTACTATTCACCATCTTCTTCCTTGATTTATAAAAAAAGATTGGCTTGGAATTAGAAGCTTAAACTTATAGGAAGTATGTAACTATCCATGGGGAAGCTTAGATAAATACCTTGCCAAATAGTAAGTGGTGGAGCTTGGATCTTCATTTTTTAAGAAAAGGGGCCGAGAGCAAGATGAAGAAAAGAAGTTTTTTGTGATTTGTTTGGTGAAAAATGAAATGTTTGGCTTGGTTGGTTGAATTTTGATTTGTTTTAGGTTAATTACCTAATTAACCTTGACTTTGTGTGGTTATCATTCAACCACACTTCCTCCCCCCCATGTCATGCTTACATCATCAAGTGATGTCACCCTCCCTCCTTTGTCCTCTTCCTATTGGTTTGATGACATCATCCCCACTAATCTCTTTGATTAGCTTCTAATTGTTTGCCTAATGACCGCTGATCTGTTATACGGTTCGCTTAACTTTCGTTCTCGTTTCTCGTTTGAGGGATCATACCCGGGATCTTATTACTTGGGTTTCCTTAACCTTTCTCAATACATTATATTCCTTTTTTGATCCTCTCTTATAATCCTTTAATTTAAATCATTTTTATCCTGTTACCTTATACTTAATTCTTTCCGTATCCGGTGGATTTCTGGGAAAAATCAAAGTGTTCGGAATTGGATTCTGACGATCTTTACATACATTTATATACCACATAGAGTACTAATAATATCCCAGAAGATCAATAACAAAACCCCTACATAGTGTGGCATGAAAAGTTTTCTCATTCAGCATAATCTGCAAAATCACTATTCATAAGGGTTTCAAAATTTTCCAAAAATTGGGGTTATTACAGTCTCCCCTCCTTAAAAGGATTCCGTCCCGGAATCAGATAGAAAATGAATAGGGATACTTTCTTACTCTCGAGTAAATTTTCCCACATTGTGGTTCTTCCATCAAACTCTGAATAGTTTGATAACCCTTCTCCTAAGCACTTGTTCCTTTTTACTCTATAACCCTTCCTGGTTGCTCCATATAGGTTACGTCGGGTTGCTTGTCTATGTGCTCATATGCCCCTATTTATCTGGCATCCAAATTATACTTCCTTAACATTGATACTTGGAACACGTTATGACTTGCTACATGTTCGGGGGTAGGGCTAGCTCATATGCTAACTTCCCAAAACGTCTTAATATATCCAAGGGTCCAACAAATTGTAGACTTAGCTTTCCTTTCTTTCCGAACCTCATCAATCCTTTCCAAGGGATACCTATAACATTACTAGGTCCCCTATTTCATACTCTTTGTCCTTTTGAGTCAAATCAGCATACCTCTTATGTCCATCTTGGGTTACTACCAGCTGTCCTCTGAATATATCTATTATATCCCTGGTCCTTTGGACCACTGCGGGTCCGAGCATCTTGCGCTCTACAACTTCATCCTAACATAAGGGAGATCGACATTGTCTTCCCTCAAGGATCTCATAAGGCGATACCTCAATACTGACATATGATCTATTGTCGTAAGAAAACTCAATCCGTGTTAAGTGATCATTCCAATTTCTTTCAAGTCTATTGCACAGACTCTCATTATAGCTTTTAGCATTAGAGCTTTTGCTTCTCAATACCCATTCTTTTCGAGTTCGAAATCTCTATTACCTTCCATTCCTAATATTATACTGGTTATACTTTTGCTCGTTAGCGTTCTATAACCTTTTAATAACCACGTCAACCTTAGTATCACGAACGCGTTAGAATCGGAATACCACCGTACTGATACTACTTCCTTTAGCTGCTTCCATCTTCGAAAGCTTGATCCATCATATAGAAGTAAAGGAATTTGTTGAGACATCATTATGATCATGAACACTTGTTCTATTGCATAGTTAGTACAGAAGGTGGCCAGCCTTTAGTACTTGACAAGCAATTAAACAACATGTGGTATCCTACTAGGCTTCTATTACAAAGATAGATAGTCATTCGGCAATACCTCCCCTTCTGGAAGGGTTGTTCTTCTCAGCTCACATGAAATGAAAAGAAGAGAAAAGAACGAACTGAAGAGAATTGTATATATGTAAAAAAAAAATATTGCCATAAAATATCTAGCTTGGAATCTACCTCTGAACTATAGAGGTTTGTCATAGGAGAACAAAACATATATGTATTTATATCAACATCAAGTATTATAGCATCGTATTTCACATGCCTCACTATTTTTGCTATTCCGTCCATCATTCTATGGACCCATGCTCTTCCTCGAGCTTATACACAATCACCTTTGAAACTCCCTCAATATCGAAAATCGAATTTGGGATTTCATTCTAGACATCATTGTTACTAGAATTATATGCTTGCATCGTAACCTTCCTCGTATAGTAATACGACTCTCTTTTCATAAGAGGGAATAAATATTCAATAGGTAGATACTCTACTTAATTAGTCTATCAATGATAACTTATACACTACCACGACCCGATTAGTGGTACTCAATCTCAACATCCATTCCAATACAACTCTCACGGTTGTAATCAGCTCATTACTCACAGAATCATTGTTGCACTACTATGGTCCACCACTGACCTACTGTCGTCATTCATTTTCCTTGGAATCTTAATAGCTAACCATACGGAGTCCATAACTGTCGTATCAAATTCTTCTAAGGAGTTAACATAATCACCTTTCATGATTCATGAAGAACACTCCAAACTCTGACATACTTTCATGACATGAAGTAGATAAAATTGCAGAAGAGTTTCAATCAAAGCAACGATAGCAGGTTAATACCATTCTTAATCATATGCCTTAAATAGAAGACTTAACTCAAAGGTTCGTCTAGTCCTTTTTGAAATATGGTCCTGGCTTATCTCAAGATAGTATCTTCTGAGATAGATAGCCCGCTCATGGCGATTACACGAATTAAACCTTTACCAACTACTATTACGGTTGGGTATTGCACAGTCATCAGAAGGAATGTCAATCTTCCAAACCATAATACAACCTTCACAGCTTTAACCATCATCACTGTATTCCTTTGGCACAAGCGCCTATAATTATCCTCTTACCTTTAAAGTGTCAGCCACCTCTTTGGCATTTCCTGATAGTAACATTTCCCTACAGTCAATGTCATTTTAACCACTTCCAAATAAATTTTCTACCTCATTTCAATCACTGCTTATGTGAAGATGTTTTCCTTAAAATCTGATGAGTAAAAAAAAATATCACCATTTTTCCATAAGTTATTGCCTCAGTCTTTAGAGGTTAATCACTGTCACGAATGACTCTCAATCATACTTAGAACATCTTTTATCTTAGGTCCTAATTTCCCTGAACAGTTTCGACCTTTACTGGTTCGATCTATACTTTCTCGTGGTTTAACACGTGCCCCACTTGGCATCATTATAATTACGTCATATCTCCTTTATCAACATTTCTATTCTTGAGAATTTTGAATATTACCTTTCTCCTTGTAAAACCTCTAAGGTTATCCTTGATTCGTTCATCCTGTATTCCCTAGATACAGGGCATATCAAAATACCATTTACTAATACCAGAACCATTGTCTATATACTTCTGAAAATTTCTCCACTGATCCTTAAAGGTTGTTATTACCTTAATCCTTTTCAATTCATACTGTCAAAACTCATACTATCCCTATTAAGGGTGAAATGCCAACCTTTATGCATTCCCCTAGGATTCATTTTAAGTTACCGATGTTCTATCCTTAATTCCACCTTTAAAAGGTACCTGCATCCTTCCATGGATAACTCAAGTCATATATCCCTGATAAGGGTGTCTTATTCAATCATTCCCACCTCGATAGTATATGCCTAATTTCACAATAACACCTGTATTCAAAATGAGGTCAATCAATTATGTCCTTCAGAAGATAACAACGGTTATCTGCTTTTCTTTCCCAATTTGGTAATGACAACAGGGATGTTCTGGAAGATATTGGTCGTGTTCAACGTGAACTTCTTCTTAATAATTCCTCATTTACTTTTGTTGTTTATCTCAACAGTCTTCTCAATGTTGGGATATCTTTCATACCGGGCGTCTCCCTTTCTGGGTATCATGCCACCAGTCTTACACTTCACATTCTTGAAGGTCACTTCCTTCATCCAATTTTCCTAATTTCTTACTTTCTTGTCTCCTCAGTCTATCTGTGTCTCATTATTTATCCTTCGAACTATCTCAAGGTTTCCTCGAATCCTCCCAACTTACAGGGGATAAAATATATGTATCTCTTATGCCTTCAACCATCAACTTTAACTTATGGTGAATCACCCGTATCCTGACGAATACATACTTTTCTATTTCTATTGCTACGAGTCTTTAGGGTTTCCTCATACCCAACTCCCTTATCATTCCTCAAACTCTATTGCCTTTATATTCCTTTCCACTTCAGTTTCTTTTTATTTTCCTTTCTCTTCTCATTATTTCATGAACCAATACAACATAAGCATTGATTTCAAACATCCCGTCATTCTGGATTCGTGTCCTCAAAATGAATCTTGACAACTTTTACAACTTAGATTCATAATTCATCATACTCATCCGCTTTTATTCTAGCTCCCAAGCTTTTACACTATCTCTATACTCTTGGGAAGCACTTTCCTGAAAACAATTGACTGAACTTAAATCAGTTTATTATAATCTCTTGCTCTGTGCCTTCCTTGGCCTTTCACCAGCGGGTGGCCTCTCTCTTACGAGGGTAAGTGACAAAATTGTCTTTTATGATTCGTCAATCATTTAGAATCTCAAATGATTCCTATATTTCCTTCAGCCAGGCTCTTGCCTCGACTGGGTCAACTTGTTCCTTGGAACACTGAGAGCTTAGCGATTTAAAGGTCCTGAAAGAATTTTCCACTACATTGTTTCCCTCAAGGTGGTGGTTGGGAATAAAGTATAAGTTCTGTTTAGACAGGTCCATGAATTGCCCAATAGGAGTACCATTCTGATTCTCCCTATCTTGTTCAACTTCTGTTTTCTCAGTATGAAATATTCCAACCTTCTCCCATAATCGGGGTTATCTTATACGTTAAAAATCCTTGTTTTCCACTTCATTATGTTATGGGTTCCTTTTTATCTTGATGGCGACCTCCCTGACTATCACGTTCAGGATTTGCTCTAAATCTTATTCCTCAAACTAGCTTTCATCTAAGATTTCATCTTTAAGCTCTTGAACGTTTGGAACTCAAATTCTGTAGGAATACCTCATTATTCCCTTATCATTTTTCTCGGTATTAATCTTTTATCTAATTGTTGGCTCTCTGCCTTCATTCATCACTTTTTCTGGCACAATATGTTCTTTTCCGATAATTCGGTCTGTATTGCAATCTCAAACAGCTTTTCGGTACCGGCTTCGGTTACCTTCACTTCTATTTCCATTTTCTCAAAATCTCTTATAAACTCTCCCAAAGACATTATTATCTTGAGTCTCTCTTTTATACTAAGGGCATTAGCCACCATTTTGGCTTTCCCTGGATGATAAAGAATCTCATAATCGTAGTCCTTGATTAGTTCTAACCATCTCCTCTGGCGCATGTTGAGCTCTTTCTACGTGAAAATGCACTAGAGCACTTATGGCTTGTGTAAATCTCGCACTTCTCTCCATACAAGTAGTGCCTCCAATATTTAGGGCAAAACTATTGCCACGAGCCCAAGCTCCTGGGTGGGGGTATCGAATTTTATATTCCCTTAATTGTCTTGACGCGTACGCGATTGCCTTGTTGTGCTGTATAAGAGCACCATAATTCCTTATGCGAAGCGTCAATACAAATCACAAAATCTCCTTTTTCCATCCGGCAATGCCAACATAGGGGCCGTCACCAACCTTTGCTTCAGTTCTCAAAAGCTGTTCTCGCATTTCTCTGTCTATTCGAACTTCTTAGTCTTACGAGTAAGCCACATTAAAGGGGGCTACTATCTTTATAAACTTGAACGAACCTCCGGTAGTGATCGACCAATCCTACCTCTGGTAGTCGACCTAACCATGGTCATCAATTCATCAGTGGTCCTTTATTCATTCTTCTCAGGATCCTCCATGGGATCCTCCTCAGTAACTGTCTCTTCTAGGATAACATCTTCAACCGCTACATCATCAATATGAACATCATCTGATCCTGCGTTAGGACGCTCTATCAGATCCATAATCTGATCTCCAATAAGTAATAAAACATCATCGCGTTGTTGCTCCTCAACCTCAGGGTTCGGAGTCCCGCTACCATATACGATCACGAACTACGCTTCTACCACGATATTTATAAGGGTTCCCATAAGGGTTTTAACTGTCAGTACTACGTTAGGTAGCCCGACTATGAACTTGGCAAGAGTTCTTATTATCTTAGTTATTATCTTAACGTCACATCATCTCTGAGGTTTATAACGCTTAGCTCTGATACCACTTCTGTAACACCCCCAAATCCGGGGTCGGGGATCCGGGTTGTCACGAGTTCCATTTCCCTTAATAACACCCAATCTTAATAATTAATCAACTACTATGTACTGTGACCCCACAATAAACACACACACCACAAGTTATAGTCTCAGAGATGAACATCCAAAAATAATCACAAGTCATTTTATTCCACAATTATCTGCCAATACACCTTAAAAGGTTTTCTGAATAAATTTACATTTTCTTTGCCATTATTACAATTCATAAATATACATAAATCTGGTACATCGAAAGTTGAAAGCCTAGCCTATTGGTAGTTCCTACCTCAGCTACAGCGACATCAATGCCTATAGGAAACTGCGGAACGTTTCCTATCCGCTCCCGAATCGGGAGCTTGGTCCTGTTCATCTTTTCTATCTGTTGTTGTGTGATGAAAGAAGAAAGCAAGGGTGAGCAGCAAGCCCACCAAAATAATATGTATAATGATTAAAAATATATGAGCCTTCTCATAGTACTCATGAAAGTCTTGGTCAAAAGAAATGAACCAAGTTGATATCTTAATGCGATGAAGTCGCAAAATATTCAGTATATATATATATATACATATATACTTTTCAAAAAATTGGAAGTCCTCTTCCATGCATAATACACACAGAGTTCCAGTGTATAACTGTATAAAAATATCGTTGCAAGGTGATCTCATATATCTAACCTTGTCTCAACGTTTTTCTGAAAATCTTTGTCATGCATAAGATAATCATTTACTAGATATAAGTTTAAAAGATGAAGTTACAAGATACTTCAATATACTTATATCTTTTCCAAATACTACTTGAACTACCACCGTTCAAGTTATAATTAGTTTCAAAAGTTCATCATATAGATGAGACTACAAGACCAGATTTGAATAGATTAAATCTTTAAAATATCATCAAAATAAAATGAAGTTACGAGATACTTCATTTGATGCAAACATCATTTTGAAAACTTGACCCTGCCAACACTCAACAATCGCCCAACCGTAGCCTTTCTATCGAAGTGCTCTGGGTAGTGTTGCAGAAATATCCAATTGGATGATGAACTCATTACGGGAGTTTGTCGCGCCAGGAAGACCACTTATGATGATCAGTCGTAGTAGTGCAACCCCACCATTTTCTACATGTAGAGGAGAACCTGTCGGATTTACTTGTCAACCGAACACTGAACTCCTAAGGAATGGACCGCCTTAGCGGAATTTCCAGGCCATTTGGGCCAATATAATAAGGCTGGGCCGGCGCTACTCGACCACTTACGCCACTCCTAGTTCAGATGAAATCCATGACTCTGAAACGTAAGCTCGTCCCCACTTTCCCCAAGTAGAAACTTGTTGATACGGCTCCACTAAGAAGTCGTATCTAGTTGGAAAGGAAAACTCACCGATATTTCCCAGGCGATGCCTGTTAATGGATTAACTTGTTCCAAGAATTTTACTTCCCGAGTGTTGGGTAAGTAATCAAAATTCTTTTATCAAGACAGCAACCTTGTTGCGAATATAAAACACACCACAAAGCCGGATCCCTCAGGTTTTGAGCGAGTATTTAAATCCCCTTCGAAAGGAGGATCTTAAATATAAAAATGAGTTTTGGGATCTGCTCTAACTTTTAAAAATCATTTTGAAGACTCGCAAAACATTTTTAAGAATGTTTGGAGTGATGCTGATTTAACAAAATAAATCATTCCCAATATATTATTTAATATCTGAATATTATTATTTAAATAATATTCCCATAAAGAATAATCTTTCTAAAAATAATTGAAGTAGAAGTTTTAAAACTTATACTTGAAATGAGTATTAAATAACCAAAGTTATACCTATACGAAAGTACTATCTTTATTTGAATAATCAAAAGTGAGTTTGATTATCGACACCTTATTCTTTAATAAAATAAAGAATATATCTCAGCAAATAATCGGAGTCATAGATCCTCAAATGAATATTCAAATAATATTCAATAAATAAAATAAGTTGAGTCATAAGCCCTCGAATGAATATTCGAAATAATATTCAATAAATAAATAAGCTGAGTCATAAGCCCTCGAATGAATATTCGAAATAATATTCATTAAATAATAAGCTGATTCATAAGCCCTCGAATGAATATTCGAAATAATATTCAATAAATAAATAAGCCGAGTCATAAGCCCTCGAATGAATATTCGAAATAATATTCATTAAATAATATAAAGTTATCGAATAAACCTTATTCGATTAATAGTTTTGAAACTATAACCATATATATATAAATTTATATATATATATATATAAAATCTACTCGGGATCCTCGACTCCCGGTTTTAGAAAATGTTTTCACCTTTGGGTCCCTATACTAAGGGTATATGCAAATTACCGTTATTCTCTAGCATATATATTATCAACTGAACCAACAGATATATATGGCAAAAATAGGAAACAGGCATGCATATGTACCATATCACATGCTACAATATATCGCAAGAATTTGCTAATTTAACCATCATGCATTTATCACAAGATAATGCATATACATATATACATCACAACAACAGTATAACGGGTAGAAAACTTGCCTGAGCGACTGGGGGTTACAATGGCTCGGGACGAGTCTGGTAACCTATAAACAACAAGTAAGTTGGAATTAAACCAAAGTCACTTGTAAATCTATACTTTAACCAAATTAGACTCTAACGCTCATTTTGCGCTTACTGATTCTCTTAAGTCACTCGAGTACCCTCGGCTCCACCATTTTTAATAAATTACTCATTACGAGTTTTAAAGCGATTCTTTCACGAGTGCCTTACCAACTACCTAATCCACTTAAAATAATTGTTTCATACTCCAATTAGTCCTTTAAGGTCTTTAACCAAGGTTCCAAAGTAAGGCGAGGGGAAATGTTTCGTTCGCGAAACGCCGTTACTTAAAACGGTCGTTTCTCCTAAACTGTACATCGGAATCAAACGAACCACATATCAAAATGAAGCTCGTAACATGAACTATCTAATCATGGAAATGGTCAAAACCTAGCAGGGAGTTCTCGGGTCCTAATGATATGAACAAAAGCAGTCTAAAGTAATTCGGACATTACGACGGCTATGTTTACGCGATTTCCCAAATTTATACCATTCCAATTCAACCACCAATCAATCCCAATTCACAACCCAATCAAAAATCCATCCATACCATACTATAACAGCCCCAAAAAATCAATATTACCAATTCATACTTATTTCTCAATTATGAATTAAGAGTTTACTTAAGTTCATTGACTAATAACCAAGATTTCCAACTCCAAAAATATCACAAAATCAATCAATCTCTAAACACACAATAATCATGCCTCTCACCAACCAAACTACTCATAACAAGCTTTAAACATGATTACACACCCATTACACTAACCCATCATCTAAACATTAGGAAATCTAAACAACAAAACCTAAAACTAAGATCATGAAGAGTTATACCTTCCTTGAAGCTTTTAATCCATGAAAGATCCTTGGAATGCCCATGAAAGCCTTAATCTAACCTCTTACAAGCTTGATCTTTCAAAGAAATCAAGAACACAAAAATTAATTTCAAGAAGTACTATTCACCATCTTCTTCCTTGATTTATAAAAAAAGATTGGCTTGGAATTAGAAGCTTAAACTTATAGGAAGTATGTAACTATCCATGGGGAAGCTTAGATAAATACCTTGCCAAATAGTAAGTGGTGGAGCTTGGATCTTCATTTTTTAAGAAAAGGGGCCGAGAGCAAGATGAAGAAAAGAAGTGTTTTGTGATTTGTTTGGTGAAAAATGAAATATTTGGCTTGGTATTTACCTTTTGGTTGGTTGAATTTTGATTTGTTTTAGGTTAATTACCTAATTAACCTTGACTTTGTATGGTTATCATTCAACCACACTTCCTCCCCCCCATGTCATGCTTACATCATCAAGTGATGTCACCCTCCCTCCTTTGTCCTCTTCCTATTGGTTTGATGACATCATCCCCACTAATCCCTTTAATTAGCTTCTAATTGTTTGCCTAATGACCGCTGATCTGTTATACGGTTTGCTTAACTTTCGTTCTCGTTTCTCGTTTGAGGGATCATACCCGGGATCTTATTACTTGGGTTTCCTTAACCTTTCTCAATACATTATATTCCTTTTTTGATCCTCTCTTATAATCCTTTAATTTAAATCCTTTTTATCCTGTTACCTTATACTCAATTCTTTTCGTATCTAGTGGATTTCCGGGAAAAATCAAAGTGTTCGGAATTGGATTCTGACGATCTTTACATACACTTATATACCACATAGAGTACTAATAATATCCCAGAAGATCAATAACAGAACCCCTACATAGTGTGGCATGAAAAGTTTTCTCATTCAGCATAATCTGCAAAATCACTATTCATAAGGGTTTCAAAATTTTCCAAAAATTGGGGTTATTACAATAGACAAAGCCAGATTGAGACATAATATTGACTACTGGTGCCATTGTTGTGAGTAGAGGTTGCAGAGAAAAGATTGAGAGTTTTGGGAGAGAAAGAGAGTAAAAATTGCAAGAAAGCGTAAAGTGAAAATTAGAATTCAATGGGCTTTTATACTTTCTCGAATTAAAACGTAAATAAAATGATTAAATGATACTTTTAAATAAATTACAACCGTTTGAAAATAAAGAAAACTGTAAAAATTTTGAAAACTGCCTTTAATACAAATACATACAACAGGGTATATATGTATCAACGGTTAAGTAAACAAATCAACGGCTGTGACTCACTTAAAGTAACTGATGTGAACTTCAACGGATGAGGTAAATAGTTATCCGTTGAAGGTTAACACTGTTTTATCCGTTGAAGGATAAAATTACCGGAAATGTATTTGTCTTTCAACGGATGATGAACATCCGTTGATAGAACAATTTTGGCTTTCAACGGATAGGGAATATCCATTGATAGAATAATCTTTACTTAAAGCCAATTTTGTTCTTGCCACAAATTCATTTCAGGCTTCAAAGCAGATTAATGAGGACATGAATTTATGAATAATTAAGCATACCTAGCTCACTTACTAATCTTGTGAATGTTGATTCATCAAGTGGCTTGGTAAATATGTCTGCAATCTGCTTTTCACTTGGAACAAAATGAAGTTCCACTGTACCTTTCATAACATGTTCCCTTATAAAGTGGTACTTGATGTCAATGTGCTTGGTTCTTGAGTGCTGCACTGGATTTTCAGTAATGGCAATGGCACTTGTGTTGTCACAGAATATAGGAATTTTGTCAACAGTTAGTCCATAATCAAATAGTTGATTCCTCATCCACAGTATCTGTGCACAATAACTACCAGCAGCAATGTACTCAGCTTCAACTAATGATGTTGAAACAGAATTTTGCTTCTTGCTGAACCATGACACAAGCTTATTCCCTAGAAATTGACAGGTGCCGGTTGTGCTTTTCCTGTCTATTTTGCAACCTGCATAATCTGCATCTGAGTAGCCAATTAGATCAAAACCAGACTCTCCAGGGTACCAAATTCCTAGATTTGGAGTCTCTTTGAGATATCTGAAAATCCTTTTAATAGCCACTAAGTGAGACTCTTTAGGGTCAGCTTGAAATCTAGCACAGAGACATGTAGAAAACATTATATCAGGTCTACTAGCAGTTAAATATAAAAGTGAACCAACCATGCCTCTATAACTTGAAATGTCTACAGACTTTTCAGTCTAGTTTAATTCAAGCTTGGTGGCAGTGGCCATGGGAGTTTTTGCAGATGAACAATCCATTAAGTCAAACTTCTTTAAAAGATCATAAATATATTTAGTTTGACTAATGAAAATTCCACCACTAACTTGTTTAACTTGTAAACCAAGAAAATAAGTTAGTTCTCCCATCATGCTCATTTCATATTTACTTTACATAACTTAACAAACTTTTTACAAAGCTTATCATTTGTAGATCCAAATATAATATCATCTACATAAATTTGAACAAGTATTGTAGAGCCATTAACATTTCTAAAGAAAAGAGTTTTGTCAACAGTACCTCTTGTGAAGTGATTATCTAGAAGAAATTTTGACAAAGTCTCATACCAGGCTCTAGGTGCTTGCTTTAGTCCATAGAGTGCTTTCAATAGATTATACACATAGTCTGGAAAATTTGGATCTTCAAATCCTGGAGGTTGGCTTACATAAACTTCTTCCTCCAATTCCCCATTCAGAAATGCACTCTTGACATCCATTTGATAGACCTTGAAATTGGCATGGGCTGCAGAGGCTAGAAAGATTCTGATGGCTTCAAGTCTGGAAACTGGAGCAAATGTCTCATCAAAATCTATTCCCTCTTGTTGAGAATAGCCTTTAGCAACCAATCTGGCTTTATTCCTTATGACAATGCCATATTTTTGAATACCCATTTTGTGTCAATAGAATTCTTGTTCTTTGGCTTGGGTACCAGCTTCCATACTTTGTTCCTTTCAAATTGATTTAGCTCCTCTTGCATTGAAATCCAATCTGGATCCAATAGAGCTTCTTCCACTCTCTTAGGTTCCTCCTGTGATAGAAAACTACTATACAGACATTCATCTTGAGTAGCCCTTCTAGTTTGCACTTTAGATGTAGCATCACCAATGATTAGTTCAAAAGGGTGATTCTTGGTCCATTTCCTTTGAGGTGGTAGATTAGCTCTAGATGAGGTTGCCTCAGTATTGTCATGATGTGAGATAAAATGTTGATTGGTTGAAACTCCCCCTGAGTTGCTGATCCTTTGAAAGGAATTGGGAGTTCTATCAACTGATGAAGTGAAATGATTATCCGTTGACAGACTGTGATCAATGGATGCTTCATTATGAACTTCAATAGATGATGCACTTTGTCTTTCAACGGATGCTGCATTGCTTCTATCAACGGAAGCTGAATTATGACTTTCAATGGATACAGCATTCTGTGCATTATCCAAAGGCAAATTTTGAATTCTTTTCGAGGTGCCTTCTCCATCATTCTCATCTTCACTATCATCACAATATATCTCAATGTTGTCAAATTTGAGTCCTTCATGATGTCCCTCATCTGTCAGTCCATCAATCTTTTTATCATCAAACACAACATGCACAGATTCCATGACAATGTTGTTTCTTAGATTGTAGACTCTATATGATTTTCCAGCAGAATAACCAACAAATATTCCTTCATCAGCCTTTGTATCAAACTTCCCTTTGTGATCAGATTGATTCCTAAGAATGTAACATTTGTAACCAAAGACATGCAGAAAGTTTAAAGTTGGTTTTCTTTTCTTGAATAATTGATAGGGAGTCATGCCTTTTGCCTGATTAGTTAGAGAAATATTCTGAGTGTAACATGCACAGTTAACAGCCTCAGCCCAAAAGTATGTTGGGAGTTTTGACTCTTCAAGCATTGTTCTTGCAGCTTCAATTCGTGATCTGTTCTTCCTTTCCACCACACCATTTTGTTGTGGAGTCCTTGGAGCTGAGAACTCATGCATGATCCCATTTTCTTCACAGAACAACTTCATGGTTGTATTCTTGAACTCAGTTCCATTGTCACTCCTGATATTCCTTACTTTGAAATCTGGATGATTGTTGACTTGCTTGATATGGTTGATGATGATTTCACTAGCTTCATCCTTTGATCCAAGGAAATAAACCTATAAAAACTTTGAGAAATCATCTACAATCACTAGGCAATATCTTTTCCTTGAAATTTACAATACATTGACTGGTCCAAAAAGATCCATGTGTAGCAGTTGTAATGGTTCATCAATTGCAGATTCAAGTTTCTTACTGAATGATGCTTTCTTTTGCTTTCCTTTCTGACAAGCATCACACAGTCCATCCCTTGTGAATTCCACTAGAGGGATTCCTCTAACTAAGTCTTTTTTGACTAGATCATTCATTGTCTTGAAATTCAAATGGGACAGCTTCTTGTGCCATAGCCAACTTTTATCTGGACTTGCTTTGCGGAGAAGACAAGTAATTGATTCTGAATCTGTAGAGTTGAAGTCAGCTAAGTACACATTACCTTTTCTAACTCCAGTTAGAACCACTTTGTTGTCCTTCCTACTTGTGACAACACAGGCTTCAGAATTGAAGGAAACAGTATTCCCTCTGTCACATAGTTGACTGATGCTCAATAGATTGTGTTTGAGACCATCAACTAATGCAACTTCATCAATGATGACATTTTCTTTTGAAATCAAGCCATATCCCATAGTGAACCCTTTGCTGTCATCTCCAAAGGTTATGCTAGGGCCAGCTCTCTCCTTGAACTCTGTGAGCAGGGTGAAATCTCCTGTCATGTGTCTTGAACAGCCACTGTCCAAGTACCATAGATTCCTTCTTTTTCCCTGCACACAACAAAATCAATCAAGTTGATTTTGGTACCCAAGTTTCCTTGGGTCCAGCCTTGTTAGTCTTTTTCCTAGACTTCATTCCTCCTGCATCTTTTAATTTAGGTAACTTTGGGTCAACCTTGGTCTCAGATGTAGTTGGTTGAAGTGTAGGGTTAGTCACAGAATCATTTAGCACATTTGATTGAATTTGATAAGGCATGGATTGTGCAAATATATTATTCCACATAGGCATGTTGTATGGCATCTGAGGCTTACTGAATGCAGTAAAATAAGGATTATTAACATATGGCATGTTTATAAAATATGCATGAGGATTCTGATGAGACATAACAGGCATAACATGCAGAGCTGACATAGACATGTTAGGCATGGAGGGAGTTAAAGGCATGGGAGCATTCTTAACAGATTTGCAGTTATCAGATAGATGATTAACACTTTTACAATGCACACAGCTTTTTCTAGGAGCATATTTATCAGGTGTGTAATTGTTGTGTTTGTTAATCCCTACCTTCCCATTTCTATTAGATTTTCTTTTAGTTTCCTTTTTATCCTCAACCAATTTAAGCCTATTTTTCAACTAATCTAAAGTCATGTGTCATAAATTCACCTTACTGGCATCTTTGGATGTGCTAGCTCCTTCTTTGACAAAGTTCTTGAAAGTTGAACCAACCTTCTTATTGAGATTTTTCTTTTTAGACTCACTTGCCTGTTTTAATTGATGAGCTTTCAACGGATGCTCTTTTTCTTCCTTCAACGGATAACTTTCATCATCCGTTGATTCCACATCCGTTGACAATCTATCAATTAATTATAACTCCTTTTTGTTTTTCTTCCAGGCATTCTCACAGAATGATTCAATTCCCTGAACCTTGACAGTCTGAGCACTAACATCCCTAGATGTTTTACAGGCCTTGATTACCTCTTGCTCACTTTCTAACTGTTTAGAAAGAATTTCTACTTTCTTAACAACTTCTTCTAGTTCACTTTCAACAGTCAAGCATTTAATTTTAATCTTTTCAAGCTCAATTACCTGATTCTCTAACACAGCATTCCTATCACTTAAAAACAAATTATTCTCTTTGATTCTTGTGTTTTCTTTAGCTAGTGATTTAAGGAAAACACACAAATGATATAATTCATTGGACATATCATTTATGGCTTCATTGCATTCAATCTTAGAAAGCTGAGAAAGATCAGTAGTAATTACCTGGTTGCTTGATGAACTAGTTTCATTTTCATCAGAATTAGCCATCAGGGCTAGGTTGACATATTCCATATCATCATCTTCATTGACTCCATCTGCTGCCCAATCATCTTGAGTCAGAAAAGCTCTTTCCTTTTGTTTGAGCAAATCAAAATACTTCTTTTTGTAATCAACTTGCTCAAATTTCTTCTTATCAGAGGTTGGCTTCCTGCACTCATGGGCAAAATGTCCACTAATGCCACAGTTATAATATTTGAACTTAGATTTGTCCACCATATTTTTGTTTGACTTAGTGAATTTTGTATTTTTCCTGAATTTCATCTTTGCAAACCACCTGGACAGAAAAGCCAAATGTTCATCAACATCATCAGAGTCATCTTGACTGGAATTGTCTTCATCCTCAACTACTTGCTCCTTTCCCTTGCTTGATTCTGATTTGCTTGTGCCAATTTTGAGACTTGGCATTGTCTTTTCCTCATTCCAGGCTTCAATCTTCTCATTGTCAGCTACAAGTGCAACTGATCCTCCTTTTCTTTTTCCCTTTTCCAACAGCTCATCTTGCTCCATCTCAAGTTCATATATCTTCAAAATTCCATATAATATTTCAAGTGTGAAGTCCTTATAATCTTGAGAATTTCTTAGAGAAACAGTCATAGGCTTCCATTCCTTTGGTAGAGACCTCAGAAATTTTAAATTGGAGTCCTTAACTTGGTACACTCTGCCATACAGCTTCAATCCATTCAACAGTTTCTGAAATCTGTTGAAGGTGTCATTCAATGATTCTCCTTCTTCAAAATGAAAATATTCATACTGTTGAATGAGAAACTGCATTTTATTTTCTCTAACTTGCTCAGTACCTTCACAGATAAGTTGCACAGTATCCCAAATTTCCTTAGCAGTTTGGCTGTTAATGACATTGTCAAACATATCTTGATCTAGGCCATTAAACAGAATGTTCATGGCTTTCTTGTCCTTGTGAACCTCTTCAATATCTTCAACAGTCCATTCTGCTCTTGGCTTGGGAATAGACTGTCCAACAGCAACTGTTGCAGTAGCAGCTGTGGCCACCTTGTGAGGGATGTGAGGACCATTTTCAATGCAGTTGATGTAGCTTTCATCTTGAGAGAGAAGATGTAAATGCATCTTCACTTTCCAGTGATGATAGTTATCTCTTTCCAGGATTAGAATCTTTACACCAATATCCTTCTTACTCATGATGTTAGCAGAATAGATCTTTAAACTCTTTGTATGTTAAGAGCTTGCTCTGATACCAATTGTTATTCCCAGTGAACTAACAATGAGATTTATAGAAGGGGGGTTGAATGTAAATCTCAAAACTTTTTCAAGTTTTGAGCAGTTTCTAGGCTATGTGTTTTAATGAACAAGTGTGTGTGAATTGCTTTCAGCTAATGCAGACAGATATATATTCAAACACAAATGTAAAGAACACAACAGACTTAAAAACTTTTCTGGTGGATTTGTTGTTCCACCAGAGATGTGTTATTTCAGAAAATCTGTGATTTAAAGAATTAAATCACAGCTGCGTCCTAGTACAAACTAGATGATTTTCTCTCTGGATTTTTCTAAACAGCTCTGGAAAATTCACACTCTAATTACTAGCTGCTACTTGGTTTATATAACACCAAGTTTACAAGTGAAGACAAAACTGTAAAATACAATTAAAAGATTCTTCACATGTTTCTTCTTCATTTCTCTATCCAATGCAATTTAAGTTTAGCTGTGAATCTTTGAATACTTCCTTGTTTGCACCAGAATGGAAATACTGCATTTTCTTGATTCCTCCTAGAGGCTGCCACATTCCAGTTTGTCTCTGTCAACCCATGTGCCTCTGTCAGCTTATGAATTGTCAATATCAACTGCTATTGAACTAAGCATCCGTTGAAGCTTTCATCCGTTGATGCTTTATTCGTTGAAGCTTTATCCATTGAAGCTTTATCCGTTGATGCATTTAGCAGTTGAAGCTTTATCCGTTGAAGCACTCATCCGTTGATGGATGTTATCCGTTGAAGTTTTAGAGACATCCGTTCAAACTTTGTTTCTCATCCGTTGAAGGCCTTTAATACCAGTTGATACTACTTCACTTATACAAAATTACAAGGCATGAAATATTTACAATTAGCCCTCCTATTTGTATATCCACTAGTAGTCAACATGACTGATAATTTCCCACAACATCTAAGAATTACAACTTAAATACAGAGAATGAAATGTGCTACAATACTAAACTTATTTTTAAGTAAAGCTACTCCTTCAACGGATAGCCAAAATGGTCTTATCCATTGAGGCTACAAACACTAGATTTCTACTTAAGTATTTTATTTAACTTATCATCAAACTGATTAACATATTCCTAACAAGGCTACTTAAATCAAACAGAGCTGCTTCATTTGTTGTAGGTGTAACTACATACATATTTCGCATTGGACCAGGGCAACTACTTTCTCTTTGCATGTCATAAACTTTATTAGTGGAAGTTTTTAGGATGTGTAGTGGCAATCTGTCATCTACCTGATTGGAAAGAAGCTTGGGGTTTCATTCCGACTGATGCAGGGGTCTTGCGCACCAAGCTTGACCTTAAGAATGAATGTAACATGCTTAAGAAGTTAAGAGTGTCAAATGTTGCATTTACTATTGAATTAGTTCATTACCATATCTGACTTGTAATGCACAATGTATAGTACCTAGTCTCCCTATAAGAGTTTCCAATAATGCTAACAGAATTTTATAACGGAAATCATTCCGTTGCAAATTAGTAACAAAATGTTAACGGAACTCACAATATAATATGAACGCATGCTTTTGTACTAGTTAAAAACTACTAGGTTTGGTAATTCTGCATTTGGATTTGACATCTTGGTATGATGTAGTTTTTGGGCAGATGGTAAGATTTTGGAGAACATTATGCTCATCTGCTATCTTTTGCTCATCTTGTATTGCAAGATGATGGTTTGTCATCAATGAAACACAACTATCTTTTGTTATCTTTTATTGAATATGTATTTTGTTGAATATGTACAGGTTTAGGGAAATAAAATTAGAATAATAATTTTGTTTGGATTTCGATGGTAAAAAAATTGTTATTAAATTTAATTAACAACAGATATTCTGTTAGCAAGTCACCAAACATATAAGCCATTAGCAAATTGTTATTAAATTTACAATGGATAATCTGTTAGCAAATATTCATTAAATTTAACTACGCGGGAAATTTTGATGGCATTCTATTACCAAAGATAGCAAGGAAATTTTCTGTTACCAAAATTTACCACCGAAAATTTGGATGTCATCCTATTACTAAAGATAGCAACAAAATATTATGTTACCAAAATTTATCAACGTAAATTTCGATGTCATTCTGTTACTAAAGATAACAATGAAATATTCCGTTACCAAGTAAGTTGGTTTATTGTTGAGAATTTTGTTATTAGGCTGTTGTTATTCCGTTGTGAAACACTAATTTCCCAACAACGTTAACTTTAACCGATCATTTTGGTTGTCATTCCGTTGGCAGGTTATTTTGCCAACAGATTTCCCTGTGCTAATAGAATTTGTGTTGTTATATTTGAATTTTTTTTAGTGTCTGGGACCTCTGTAAAGATTATAACCTCTGATAAAAATATGAAGAGCCCAGGATGCATCACCAAACAACCCTCAATGTTACTAATAAACCAACAAATCAGAAGTGGGTGGCTTAAATCCAATGATTTTCATAGATGTGTTTGAAATATATACATTAGCTAACTGTACTAAAAAAACTGATTTCAACCTACAAGAAATTGTAACTGAGATTAATAATTAAAAGACTCCAAAGAGTCACAATCTTCGAATTCACCTGTAAGCATTTGTTCTTAGTAATCTCCAGCTTCTTCAGGAATATAATCTGGATCTTCTGATTTGTCATCATCTTCTGTTAAATCAGTGTATACCCATAGTGGCCAATTAATCATCCCTCTATCATTGTAAGGCAACTCTTTATTTCTATGCATGCCATTAACTTTTTCAATTAAAGTTAAAAGAATCTGGTGGTTGAGTGCTTCATAGTTTCTGCATAATTAAATCCCAAACACGCTTAATTAGTACAATCTTGTTTTTCATCTATTATTTAGAGATACAATTATACTATATATCTATCGTTATGCTTCTACCTATATGTAAAGATTGTATATAGGAGCTGAGTCGTTGCAAGCAACAAAAATACTAATCTGGCCACGCTTATAAACTGCATTTGCTGTCCAATGTTACCTGTCAAATACTTGGGGACAAAACACTCAAACAGGAATGCAGCACATAACCCTGCAGAAATACATTCCACAATAAGATGTTTCACAATTGAGTGCCAATACTTAAGCTCAAAGGTTTTAAAACTTGTAATACATTGTAATAATGTTCACACACCTATATAAAGCCTAGGCCTTACACAGTACGTCTGCTTCATACTTGTGAACATAAAGATTATAAAGATTGATAGGGAGTACGCAAGAAAAGCTTTAATAGGACTTGATTCGAGCAGAATGGGGTTGTGTAAAGCAAAGAGCTTGTCAATGGCTAGAAACATAGCTGATTGCTTTGATTCAAAATCTTCCTATAAAATATGTATGGTTAACAAAGTGCTATACATAAATACCTTCAGTTGACTTAGAATGAATGTATCAAATCGTCCACTAACCTGAGCTGCTAATATAGTCCTTGAGTTCTGTATCAGATGAGCATGAGTTTGTTTGAGCTGTTCTTGCCGCCTAAAAAGCTCTTCCTGTTGCTTATGACCAATTTCAGACAACTTTTTTGTAGTTCTCCTAATAATGTAATACAAATTAACTTACTTACTTTTATGTTTACATGTACACAAGGCACTATATTTTTCCTTTAATTTTGCAAATTAATTTCCCTTTACCTGCTATCTTCAAGTGCTTGAGTCATAAAATTCGACATGTGCTGAACACCCTTAAGAGCATCAGATTGTCCCTCTAGAAGTTCACTTTGAACACCTATAGAAATTGCAGTTATGTGGCCAATATTATCAGCTTTGTTCTGAAGATATTTCATCTTTGAAGACATTTCGTCATCCATCTTGCCAATCGCATTCTCAATTTCAAGAGCTTCAAGTTCAAACTTGTCTACTTCGAGGTTCAAATTATTAAAGGAATTATGAAGCAGTTCTATCCCTTCCACTGTGCTCTCTTTCATATTCCCTTGTCTTTTAAGAAATTCCAATTGAAAAGATGTCATGCCTATACACTGCTCATGAACAGCCTCCATTTGTTTCACTATAAAACCGGCTTCATCTTCTACTTTTTTTGATGTCTGAGCCAGTTGATCAGAATGAGAATCAATTGAGACTAAGGATTCCTGAGTTTTCTTCGAACTTGTTATCAGATGTTCTGCTTGATCTTGAATATCTTCAATCTTACTTTCTGCAATTTCAGATGCCATCTTAAGTTCAGTAACTAATCTTTCCATGTTTCGTTTGAAAGTGTCCGCTCTGCAAATAATAGAAAATAATCTTTATTGGATAAAATGATGGAGGTTAGGCCTTGAACTTGACAACAATATACCATGATATGCATTGTCGCAATTTCAAATTATTAGATCACAACCATTAACAAAGTACACAGACAATGCTTGTATTAGTGAAACAGAGTAATGCAAAGAAACATAACTGTATCTGATGACAGATTGAATTAGTCTCAACATAAAACTCCAAATAAATGTCACGGGCATCCACGTCTAATTTTTGAAGACAAGTCTTCATGGAAGATTCCCAATCACAATGAGGAAATGGAGACCTCCCCGAATCCTTCTGAAAACAATCACTAAGATACCAAGCAAGCCTAGAGCGATATTCTTCAGCAGCAAGTATCTCAGAACACCGTGCTAACAGATTTTGATAGGCATTTTGCCAACACGAATTTGAAGAAACTGACATTTGCTTTGCACTCTTTAGTAGTTCCACTCCCTTGTGACTGTGAAGAGGTTCCCCGGAGAATTTAGAAACAACTCCTTTAGAATCAGCAGCATTTTTCCAAGAAAAGTACCAATCCAAGGAAAGACAGTATTGTGCATGAAGGATCATAAACAGTAACAACCAACTAATGACCTGGCCCATCAGAAATATATTCTTGGCTCTGGGTGTAATTAATTATAAGCAAAGATAGATTACAACCTGCATTCAATAAACAAAACAAATTCAAGCAAGATTTAGATGCATGAAGAATAATTTCTAAAAGGAGGCAAGCGTAATCATAAATATTGCAAATTTGTAGTGAAGGCATCTAATTTAAAAAGTGAAAGTAGTGGAATAAACCATATAAGTTACTCTAAAATACTTGTGAAAATTGATCATCTAAATATAATATTGTAAATTTACGGACTACTAAGTTACACTGCAGGAAAGACGGTCATAGTTAAACCAACGCACCGTTCCGGTGGTTTTTATATTCTTAGCCGTCGTCGTACACTAAGTAAGCTTTTGAAATTTGTAAACAACCGCATAAACAGTTATTGCAAAAGAGTACATCGAACGTAAGTAGAATAAATCACGGTTATACTTTAATATATTTACAACAGAAAAGATGGAGAGATGTATTACCAGGCGGGGATTCATCTTGGTTTCGAATTGCATGCTGCTGTTTGTAAAAGGAGGGGGAGGAATTATTTGTTGTTTACATGTACGACAGTTTTAAACGGATTATATAAACATGTAATGTAACCGACTCGACTCAATGAGCCAGCCGTAACTTTTGCATAAAAATGGATTTAGTATATTATTTTTTTGCTCTTTAATTACCTCCAGTATATTACCCAAATTTTAAGGTGTCATAACATAAGGTAAATTCTTTAGAAAAGTGAAATAAGAAGTAAATATTTGTTTACTTTAAAATTTTCTTATTTCACTTACAGAAGGTAAATACATGCATTTTAATATATATATATATATATATATATATATTCATTTAAAAATATGTTATGAAGTAAATTAAAATAAATTTTATTACAGTAACAGTAGATACAAATGAGTCGCCCTAAATTACCATTTCAGAAAAATAATGGTCCAAAATACACAAATATCATCGTAGGCGACCCTAAATACTAACCCGATACATATGTCTTACTTGCGTGTCCGGAGATGCGCATTTTTATGTCCCACATGCGTGTCTTTCATTTACAAGAAAAAACAAAAAAATAAAAAATAAATATTAGGGATATGCATCTTGAGAATGCGTATCCTTTATTAATTTTGAAAAGAAAATACTCGATACGCATTCCAGAAATGCATATAATAGGATACGCATTTGTGGAATGTGTATTTTTTATAAATTCGGATACTCCTTTCCCAAATGTTTATCTTGTCGATATTTTGGGTCATGCATTCCAGTTAGAGTGAATATGAAACGGTTAATACCTACTATTGTCAGCCTAGAATATTCCCAAAATATCCATTCCTGAAAACTCGTAGTAGATAGATGTTTTGTTTAAACATTTTTTATATTGTACTTTTTTCATTTTTTTCTTTCTATGTAACATGAATTCTATTAAATCTGTGTTATTTGCGCTTAGAGGATTAAGCACATCCTAAAGTGGAACATCCAATTTACAAATATGATAAATATCTACAGGGGTGGAGAGCACACAAAGGAAGGTGCCTAATAGGTTATTTTTCTATCCTCTCTTACTCATAGCCAACTTTCAAAATAAATTACATTTAAAAAAGCATCTCCAACTTGCAAGTTTTGAACAATAGTTCAAGTTGTAACCTTTAAATTGTACTTTTTCCGGTAACGGGATGAACCAAATAAAGATTAATCTGAAGAATCAAACTTCGCACACCAATATGATCAAGTGAGAACTGTCACTACTAGATAAAACCTTCAACAAACATCGGCTAAAAATCGATGTTAAAGGTTTTCCTGACCGATGTCTATGTGGGTGTAGAAAAAGGTACCCCCTTATGACATCGGTTGTGGATCGATGTCTGGTAACAGCTTTAACATTGGTTTCAAATAGAAACCCGATGTGTATTCTCCATTTTTTTTAACAAATACTACATTATAACTTTTTCTATATAGCTTTAGTATGATCTAATTATAAACTTTGACATTTAATTTACCAGATAAATATCAGCATTAACATCATTTTTGAACATTAAACTGATGTCAAAGTTACCTTTTTACATCGCCTGTAAATGTAAACCGATGTTAGAGGTTTGATTAGACATCAGTTCCTTAACTAGATCTGATATGCTTGGGACCAGTAACATCAGTTTCCAAAAGTTGTATATCTCAACTGATGTCTATTGACTATACATTATCCTCTCCTAATTGTATTATATGCACTTAAAAATACCAAATGCTAAATTTAAAACATATTCAAAAAAAATCTACCAATTAAATAAAGACAAAACCAAATCGAAATCATAATTTTTTTATCATTATCAACCTTCCAACAAACTAACAAACTCCTTAAGACATCAAATATGGAGACTATCTACGTACATTATCTAACTAATCCGATTGGCCAATTATACTCATCATATCTAAACTATATTTAGAATGACTAAAATCCATAACTATCCTTGGGATTTCCAAATCTTAGCCAAGCTTCGATGTATATAGCCAAGAGTCTCTGAATCTTAGGATTTTCTATCCTTGCTATCGTAGGATTTCCGAATCTTGCTGGACCACTGTGAACATTTAACGGGAAGAGAAAATATTAGTTATAAAATTATGCTACTAAAACTAAAAAGGTACTTAATAATGATAAAAAAAAATAGAAAAAAAAGCAAATTAAACTCCAGTACAGAAAATACATAATCTATTTAGTACAGATATCACAAATAATTACACAAGAAAAAAGGTATTCTGATGCCAATATCTAGCCGGTTTTTTTGCAATGCCCATATTCTTATGGTCTTTAGGCCTGGGGGTACTCAAATAGGGACTACAAGACAACAAAAGGCAAGCTGCAGATACAACTTAAGCTTTATCTGACAACCAGTGATATCCAATTGTTAGGGCGAAAACACACGCTAATATTACACGCAAGTATACACGTTCGCAAGTAATATAGAATTATTTCTAGTTCGTTCCCACATAGACTCTTTTAAGATTAACTTCAATTTATGCACTTATACAACAATGGTATGGTTATTATTAAATGCTAAGATGATAACAAGTTGAGATTGTTTATAACTACGAAATTATACTAACTATTATTAACTAAGAGAATTAAGGTTCATTAACGTGTATGACACAAACATGGGATTCTAACTTTATTGAATACTTCATTCATTAGCCTTTTTGTTCTTAACACGGAACTAGTAAACACCAACTTTTGTTGTACGAAACCCTACTACCAGACATCCATAAAAGAGATAGAAGCTGAATATACACCAATTATATTGAGACACTATATGTCTATAGAATTTGACAACATAATGTTTAATGTGCAAATTATCTATCATGATTACATAGGGTAAGTAAGATAGTTAAAATTACCTACGAATCATGCATATCAAATAGAGATTAACACGCTATCTTATAAGTTCGCGACGCTCATAAGACGAATAAGTACAACCAATACTAGGATATCATACAATCACCACACACTAAGGTATCGAAACAAATTAACTAAAGAAATCCATAAATAAATCCGTTAGAACCCCACGATAACGATTAGCCCATAACCGAACTCATCATCACCGTGGGTTTCGATGAAAGCATGGTATAATAAAGTAAGTCTTTATAAACTGAATATAAAACCAAAGTACGTTAAACAAGAGTAATAGGTTCAACAAACAAGAAAACTAGCATCCAAAATTATAACTTAAAACAAAGAATCACAAGAAAAAATTAAATCCTCTTCGCCTTCATTGAATTTGTGCTCCTAGGTCTTCTCGTCGCCTCTCCTTAGTCTCCAATACGTGCTTCTTATGAAAAATATGTTTTCTAGGCTTTATATAGGTTGTAGAATCAAGCTGGGCTTCAAACTCTCAAAATCCAAGTAGAAACAGAATTCTGAAATCCCGGCCTGGCGCGCCCGCGCTGGAACGCGCACTGTCATTCTGCCTACCCGGCGCGGGCGCGCGCTATCATAGCGCGGGCGCGCTAACCTACTGGAATTTCTTCTTCTGCTTGTTTTATTGACTGGTTTGAGGTGACATTCCACGAGCAAACTTCTTAGACAGCCTCATAACATCAACTTAGCACCAAAATAATGCTACATCTCCTGATTCCTTTATCTATGCCTGAAATGCAAAAACCCTTCAAAAATACATCAAATACACAAATAACTTGAGTTCAAAATATCAATTCAAGCCTTTATAGAGCATTCTAAGTGGACATAAATGCCACTTAACACACCCCCAAACTTAAACCGATGTTTATCCTCAAGCATAAATAGACTCAAAGAACAAGAAACAAAAATGCATGAATGCAAACTATATGAACGCAACGATCCCCTCAGAATGACTAAACCAACCAACAAGCAATATCTCAACAAATGCAATTATTCGCACAAAGATCAATTAATTCCCACAACTCAACTCACAAGCCAGAAACGTGCGTGTGTCCAGATGCTTAACAGATATAGTATCGCAACTAGATCAATAATCATGACTCACTACTCATCAAGACAATCACAAGGTTATAAATAGAATAAACGCTAAACTAAAAATAACTGACAACACTTCAATTTTTATATCGGAGTTATACACGGAATCATGCTTTTATTCATAACACATAACAACACAAATATGCTTATTTGATCGTGCAATGAGTGAGGTCCACAAAAGATTTATACAATAATATCCATGTAGTGAGCGTTAGGTTAGTGGATCCCAGACTATAAAAGGCTTAGGTCACTAGGCACAAAGTCCCCTAAGAACTTAATAACTCAAGTATTAAAGAGCCCACACGTGATCAATTATACATAACACATATTTTTTTCTTTTTCTTTCTTTTTCTTCATTTTTTTTTAACATTTTTATGAACGAGTGTGTTTCACTCTATCTTGCTCAACCCTAGACTACTCATATAAATATGAGCCGGCTACTAGCCATTTGACACCTAGCCATAACAACTAGCAATGAAATCTAATATTTTTCTACAATTTGTTTAAAAATATCCATGTTATGTTGTCATTAAGAGAATATCCTAAATTTCAATTATAAACAAGTGATTAAACCTCGACAAACAACAAACCATGATCATGATCTAGCCCTCAAGCAACCTATAAGACTTAGTGAAATTTTTATTGCTTTTAGCATGCGAATCAACTCGATAGGACTTGACATCCCTGTATACGACATCAATACACTAGCATCAATATCAAAAATCAATCGGTAAAGTAAACTTAAGGGATCAAGTTATAATGCACATGCAACTATATGCAACATACTAATATACAAAATAAAAAAAACTATTACATGGCAAATATGCAACTATATGAACTAAACTATCATGAATATGCAAACTATATGGACACACACATAACATATATTCCTTAACTACCACCCCCAAACTTAAAATATTCACTGTCCTCAGTGAAGGTAATAGTAAGGAATCAGGCATACCTACTCAGAATCAGGATCATCACCTTCAAGGGGTAGTGTGTTAGGAGGCGGGTACACAACATCCTCACCGAAAACTGGCCACTCGATGTCAACTCATGTGGCTCTGAATGCAGTCCCCAACGCTTGGGTAAGGTCCTATGCAAACCTACTATGGATGTCATGTATCACATCCATCCTCCTCATCAAGCGCCTATACTGCGCTGAACTCAAACTAGCACTACCCTCAACATCCTGCTGCTGCTGCTGTGAAGAACCAGGCTCACCCCTCTGAGCTCTTCAAGTTGCTATACTAGCCTGAGCATAACCACCAGCATATGTCTGATCAGCTGGCCGTCCACCCGGTAAGTGATCAAAAGAGTAACTGAGCCCTTTCTCATCCGGCTTTCCACTTTACCACTCCTGCATCACTGCTATCGTCAAACTGTCAATCGGGGCACTAGGCAACTGTAGTTGCTCGTGTGCGGGCCAATGAACTCCAACTGCCACACACAGCTTCGTCACAATCGATGCATACTGTATAGAACCCGTAGTGCTCCCTCACAGAATCCTCAATATACCTTGATAAATCACAGACCCCAAGTCCACATAATCACCCTGCAGAATACCCCACAACAGCTTTGCCCGATCCACCGTAATATCATGCACATGTGATGAAGGCATAATGTTAGCATAAATAAACGAGTTTCATGCACGGGCATACGTGTTCATGCACGAGGCAGGGAAAGTGGCATACTCGTTCGACCCCTTCTTAAACTTCCAGTGAGTGTCAGGAACGCAGCAACAATCATGTCCAAGTCAAAATCTTCCCCCATCTTTGTAACTCCCTCCAGACCCGGGGTATAAGTCTGGGGGTTACGAGCTAATCACCAAACCTGTACAAGCTTATTAATAAATAATAAAGAAATGAAACTAAAACCCTTTAACACTAACCAGGACCTTTTTAGGTTGAAGTATGAAAACAAGAACCACTAACTACTTTTATTACAAACCAACATTTAGAATATCACAAACTCTCTTTATTACAAACCATTGTCTAATTTATTTTTAAACTAAGTTCAGCTTTTATTCAAACACACATATTATCTATAAACAATCCACCTGCTCGAGCAACTCAAAGCTTTTTTCCTGAATTGGGATCAACACCTTGGGTATGAGAGGATCCCAGGGCTTGACCCACTTCTTTACCACTCGTGTCCTGATGGGTTTCATATTCCTTCTTAACTGAAAACAATAAGGTGAATAACAACAAAAAGGGGTGAGCCAAAAATTGCTCAACAAGTCCACACAATATAAACAGTGTCAAAGCATTATAATTGAATCTGTAACCCAGGTATATCTGCAAAGATATAACCTCATAAGAATAGAAAAAAGGCCATTACTGGCGAATATAATTGAACTAAACTGGACTCAAGTTCGCAGCTATACCCTGCTGATCAGCCAGGATACAATGCAGATCTATATTTCACTATATAGATCTCGTCGGGCACCTAGGCACTACGGCCCATTTCAAGGATCCGGTCATGTCCCGGTCCTTAGGATTAAGTAGGCTTAATCCCAAAAGTAGTATTATCCAGTCGCTGGAATAGCAACCGGAACAATCGGTATGCTTTGGTATATTCTAATCACCAGAATATATCAATAATTATGAGTAACAATTGGAATATGAATAATGAATTCAAATGAAGAGAATAATTCAAAAATCGAACTGAAATATGAATAAAGGAATTAAAATAGTGCAAATGTAATAAGAATCTGAAGAGAATATCACTATTCTGGAAAATAGAATAGGGGAGAAAATTGCCTTCTGCGCGACTTACTGCAATTAAATCACTTTTCCGTATATCCCCTACTTGACCTGCCTTGCTAGCTTAGCTTCTGTTAGCAAAATAGACTGGTTAAGTCATCTTGTATTTCAATTTGCATCTTGAATTGACTTCATTTCGTTCCTATTATCTACCCATGCGCTTATGACTGACTCTTATATTACATATAAGCAAGTAAGACTCGATTAACCACATAAAGCACATAAGCACATAATCGTTTCTATAGATAAAATAATTTTTTTAGAATCAAAATCGACTCGCTGATTGCTCCATTGATCACCTTTTGCTTCATTTCCCATTTTTTCGGAATTTTTCGGACTCTTCTCGGCATGTATTTCGACTGATAGTCAAAAAATTAAAAAATTCAACTAATTTCGAGAAGAAATTAGGTCTTCATATTATTTTTAATGAAAAGAATTCATTTTTCTGAGTAAAATAACTTTCGTTTCGCTCAAATCGGACTAACGGTTGAATTATTATCAATTAAACACTGATACTTCAATTTATTATTCAATATAAATTATTTTTACAACCTTTTAAATCCTAAAATAATTTTTAAATAATTATTTAAGAAACATCAAAGTCAAAAATAATTTTTTTATAATTTTTTGGAGTTAAAATGAAGAAGTTATGATTTATTTAAAATTATATGATTAATTATCGAAATAATTAATCACTTTTTTTTTTAAAATATTTAATCAATAAATAACTAATAAATAATTAATAAATAATTATTTAATAATTTAAAATAATTAATCCCTAATTATTAGGATTAATCACAATTTATTACAAATATTTACAACTTATCGTTATTTATTCGATTAGATCGATTATTTATAAATAAATAATCGATATCATTAACCGATACGATAACTGTCGACTAAATAGACTATTATTCGAATCAGAATTCAATTCAACGATCCACTAATCGTATTTCTACGAGTTATTATCGTTTCTCGCATAATTATCAAAATATTACTGTTATTATTGTATGTATACGTTTTAAATCAATTATCTGTATTTAATTATTCATTACGAATAATTTTTACGATATTATATGAATAATTCACTATCGTCTGAATAATAGTAATAATAATAATAGCAATAATCGAACTTATTGTTCAATTACTCGTATAATTACGAGTTATTCGCAATTCTCGAATAACTATCGAATCGCTATTATTACTATACCTATACGATTAATTAATCAATTAATTAACTGTATTTAATTATTCGATACGAATAATTATTACGATATTCTTCGAATAATTATCGCTCGAATAATAATTTTAATTATCGAATTACTACTCGTATAAATACGAGTTACACGTAATATTCACTAATTATCGGATTATTAATCATATTATTTAATCCATATTTATTAATTAATTACCTAATTATTAATTAATTAGATAACTAATAAATAATTAGATAAATAATTAAATAATTAAATAAATAAATTCGAATTTATAATTTACTAAAATAATTTAGAAATTAATAATACTATTTCTCAAAATTTAAAACTGATTTTTATTAAATTTTTAGAATTACTAAAACTAATTTCTGATTTTAGAAAAATAGAATAAATATTAAAATAACCAGAAACACACAATCAGGGTTCAGGGTTAGGTTTTCAGGATCAAACCCGGGTCGAAACCGGGTTGCAAACCGGGTCGAACCCGGGTCGACGATGAACACGAACGTGCCTAGAAACCGGCACGGCGGGGGAATTCCGGCGAAGCAAAAATAACGATCTCGGCTGCGATTTTAATCCCGTTCCTTCACCGTTTTTGTTCCACAGCAACCACAGAACGTCCCCCTCTGTTTCTCCTTCGTCCTCGACGAACACGACGCCGGCAAAACCAAGAACAGTGGCGGCGATGCCGCGGTTCCGGCGAGGCTAAATCCTAAACCAAAATCGACGAAACCGGTGCCAAATGAACCGAAATTCAACGATCTAATCATCTCCAACATCAACAACATCAAACAACTAACGATTCATTCAACCCGAATTCAAAATAAAAACTCGAATATACGAATTAAAAATCGAGTAATCTATCAACAAAATCAACTATAGAATCAAGTAGAGAATTCAATAAGCTTCAAAATGGTTACTTACATGCTCGATTTGGTTAACAGAATCACAATCAAAAGTGGCTTTGATTCCAACAACTCCAAGAACCCTAATCCCCCTTTTCTGAATTTTTCTAAATTTTTGTGATTAATTAATAATTAATTATTAGAAATTAGTATACTATGAAAAATAATACCCCTAAATAAAATTAAGGGGCTAATTACACTCCTAATAAAAATATTTGACCCTAATTTTCATAATTTTTGGGTATTAAAATTTAATTTATAAATATTTTATATATACAATATATATGCCAAAAATTCCCAAAAATTGTGAATAATTCAAAAATACAAAGAAATGGTATAAATAAAAGTCCTATAATTTTATAAAAATAAAAATGTGATTTTTGTGGGATTTTTAACAACCAATGGGGCCCGAAAAAGTCATTTTTTCGTAAAACGAGAAAATTTATAAAATATCTAGATGTTTAGAATATTGCGATTGTAAAAGCCGTTTGATGAAAAATAAGGCCCATTATTTTATTTGAAATACTGGCTTTAAAATTATTGTTTGGGTCGTAAAACGTTTGAAATGAAACCTATGAATACGATATAAAACATCTGAAAAATACCTTCAAAATACAGAAATGATACGGAATACACGTAACACACAATTAGGGTTTAACAGATAATCACACATAAATGACATATTAATACACATATTTTATTATAAATATGATATAATACAACGTAAATTTCCCGGTCGTTACATTCTTCCCCTCTTAATAGGATTATGTCCTCAGAATCTTCTACGAAAACAAATGAGGGTATTTTTCTAAGATTTCACTTTCAAGTTCCCAGGTTGATTCTTCAACCATAGGATTTCTCCACAACACTCGCACTAGTATACAGACTTATTTCTCAACACTTTCTCTCGCCGATCTAAAATTCTTATCGGCTGCTCTACAAAAGACAAATCAGGTTGGATATCTATCGGTTCATACTCTATTACATGCCTAGAATCAGGATTATATCACTTAAGCATTGACACGTGAAACACATTGTGTATATGTTGCATATGAGATGGTAAAGCTAATTCGTATGCAACTTTTCCTACTTTCTTCAAAATTTCAAATGGTCTGACGTATCGTGGCTTCAATTTACCCTTATTACTAAATCTGGTCAATCCTTTCCATGGCGATATTTTGAGTAATACGTGTTCTCCTTCCTGATATTCCATATCTTTCCTGGCTTGAACTGCATATTTGTGTTGCCTGTTTTGTGCTGCATCGAGTTGTTTCCGAATGAGTTCAATCTTTTCTTTCGTCTGTTGAATTAATTCTGGACCCAAAATTTTGCGTTCTCCAACTTCATCCCAATATACTGGTGATCTGCATTTTCTCCCATATAGTGCTTCATACGGGGGCATTCCAATGCTAGCGTGATAACTGTTATTATAAGAAAATTCCACTAGAGGTAGATGCTCATCCCAACTGCCTTCAAAATCGATCGCACAAACTCGTAGCATGTCTTCAATCGTTTGAATAGTTCTTTCACTTTGCCCGTCAGTTTGCAGATGATAAGCGGTACTCATGTTTAATTTCGTTCCAAGGCATTCTTGAAATTATGTCCAAAATCTTGAGTTGAAACGAGGATCTCGATCAGATATGATAGATATTGGAACTCCATGTCGCATCATAATTTCCTCGAGATATAGGTGCACTAGCTTGTCAAGCGAAAATCTTTCATTAATCAGTAGAAAATGTGTCGACTTCGTGAGTCTGTCAATGATTACCCATATCGCATCATGATTTGCCCTAGTTCTCGGCAGTCCTACTACAAAATCCATTGCTAGATGTTCCCATTTCCATTCTGGAATGTCTAACGGTTATAATAATACATTTGCTTTTCCTGGATGATAACTGATTGTAACATCGTAATCTTTTATCAATTCCAGCCATCGACATTGTCGCATGTTCAGTTCCTTTTGCGTAAAGATATACTTCAGACTTTTATGATCCGTGTAGATTTCGTATTTTTCACCGTAGAGATAATGTCTCCAAAGCTTCAATGCAAATACGATCGCTGCCAATTCCAGATCATGCGTAGGATATTTCTGCTCTTTAGGTTTAAGTTGTCTCGAAGCATATGCGATGACGTTACCGTGCTGCATCAATACACATCCTAGCCCGCGATACGAAGCGTCACTGAAAATAACGAAATTCCCTTACTCGTCTGGCAATACCAGTACCGGTGCGGTTACTAATCGATTCTTCAACTCTTGGAAACTTTCTTCACATTTATCATTTCATTTAAACTTTTCACTTTTTCGAGTTAACTTGGTCAACAGCGTTGCTATTTTTGCAAAATCTTCGACAAATCTTCGATAATACCCTGCCAATCCCAAGAAACTTCGAACTTCTGTGGGTGTCTTCGGTCGTTCCCAATTCAACACAGCTTCAATTTTCACTGGATCAACTTGGATGCCTTCTCTACTGATGATATGCCCTAGAAATTGTACTTCCCTTAACCAGAATTCACATTTTGAGAATTTTGAGTATAGTTGCTCTTTCCTTAAAATTTCCAAAGCTATCCTCAAATGTTCTGCATGCTCTTCTTTCATCTTGGAATAAATCAAGATGTCATCAATGAATACAATCATGAATTTATCCAAATATTTCTTGAATACCCTGTTCATCAAATCCATGAATGCAGCTGGCGCGTTTGTCAAACTGAATGCCATTACAAGGAACTCGTAATGTCCATATCTTGTACGAAACGCAGTCTTGGGAATATCTTCGGCTTTAATCTTCAATTGATGATAGCCTGATCGCAAATCTATTTTCAAAAACCATGCATCTTCTTTTAGCTGGTCAAACAAATCATCGATTCTCGGTAAAGGATACTTGTTCTTAATAGTGAGCTTATTCAACTCCCGATAGTCAATGTACAATCGTATGCTGCCGTCCTTCTTCTTCACAAATAATACCAGTGCACCCCATGGGGATACACTAGGTCATATGATGCCTCGGTCTAGAAGATCTTGCAGTTGCGTTGACAATTCCTTCATCTCAACTAGAGCCATTTGATAAGGAGCTTTCGAAACTGGTTCTGTGCCTGGTGCTAGATCAATCGTGAACTCGATTTCTCGATCTGGTGGTAACCCTGGAAGCTCGTCTGGAAAGACGTCTGGAAACTCGCATACAACTGGAATATCTTCTATTCTAGGACTTCCTTTTTCAGTTTCTAAGATGTAAGCTATATACGCTTCACAACCTTGGCGTAGCAATCGTTTAGTCTGCATCATGGTGAGAAATTTATTTTGCTATTTTTTGCCCTTGAATATATTACCGTTGCATTTTCCGCAGTTCGCAATTTAACTTTCTTATTCGCGCAATCTATCTGAGCCTTATGACATGCTAACCAATCCATTCCCAAAATCACATCGAATTCTCCTAGCTTAAAAGGAATTAAGTCTACAGAGAAATGATGTCCAGCTATTTATACATCACACGCAGGACATACTCGATCTACTCGAACTTGGTCGTCATTCGCTAATTTTATAATTAACGTCTCGCCCAACCATTCGATTTCGCAATGTAACTTATCAAGAAATTCTTCAGAAATAAATGAACGGGTAGCTCCAGAATCAATTAATACTTTTGAATATACGGAGTTCACTAAAAGCGTACCTGCAATCACACTTGGACTCTGCACTGCTTCTTTCATGGTCATGTTAAAAGTCTTTGCTTTGGGTTGATTTGGCGGTGGTGGCAGAGGTAATGCCAATACTTTCGGAATACTGACTGCCATTGCTGGTCCTTTATATTTCCTAGTGATATGCCCTTTCTTTCCGTATTGGTAACAAGTGATTTATGCTGTTTTTCCTGTTGAACATTCGTTAGAGTAGTGCCCTTTCTGCTTGCATTTGAAACATGTCACGTCTGCTTTAATACATACGCCGGTATGCTTGCGTCCACAAGTTTTGCAATACGGCACTGAGACCTTAACAATTCCCTGCTATTTGGAGGCTTGAAAATGATTACCTGCTTTTTGTGTACCCTGTCCTATCCTTTTGAAATTCAAATTTGCCCGGGCTTGAAATCCCGGCTTCCTGCTGGAACGGTCTTGGAAACTTCCCTGTCCTCTATCTCGTTGAGATCTTTCACTTTCCCCTTCGATGATCAAAGCTTTCTGGACTACAGTGGTATATGTTGTTAATTCAAAAAATGCAACCTGTCCGCGTATCCATGGTCGTAATCCCTCTTGAAATCTTTGAACTCGCTTCTCTTCAGTGTCTACCTGTTTCGGAACAAACCTAGCCAATTCATTAAATTTGGCTTCATATTCTGTTATAGACATACTTCCCTGCTTCAGCTCTAAAAACTTTATCTGCATCTGATTCCTTACGTAGCGAGCAAAATGCTTTTCTAAAAATAACTCTTTAAACCTATCCCAAGCGATAACATCTTAACCCTCTAAAGCCTTTTTATATTCCCACCAATAATTTGCCTCTCCCTTCAACAAATAACTAGCAAAATCAGTCTTCTGGTCCTCACCTATCTTCACTAGTGCAAACGCTTTCTCTATTTCTTTTAACCAGGTGGTAGCTTTAATAGGATCAGTAGACCCATCAAATTATGGAGGTTTAACTGACTGAAACTGCTTAAAAGTAACAACAGGTAATGCTGGTGGTAATTGAGGCTCAGGACGAGGTGGCTATTGTAACATTTATTGTTGTATCTGCTGTTATTGATGCTGCATCTGCTGCTGCATCATTACCATCTGTTGTTGCATCAGATAGAACATTTGGTTCATGGTCTCATTAGTCTGGTTTTCAGAATTGCTGTTAGAGGTCTCAGCCCTAGTCTTTCTCTTTGGTGCCATCTTCTTCTGATAATAAAACAAGTGATATTTATTTAACAGTTTAATAAACAATTGACAATATGTAAGGAAAACAATTTATCCTGTATTAATAACATGGTTTATTTAAAGAAAACAGTTACTGAATGTAAAAACTGGAAATGTAAATAGTTAAATAAAATGTTTATTCTTTTCTTTTCTGTTTCTTTTTTTTTTCAACAGGAATTATAATATAGAAAGCTGTAAAATAATAAAATGAAAGTAAATGCTGTAAACTGTAAAGACTAAAATTTAAATAAAAGAAATTTGAAAAGTTCAGTTTATATATATGACACCAGCCTCAGGTGTAAATGCTTGATACAAAAAGTCTCGCTCTGCTGGAAATCATCGGGGCTACAAGTCATACTACTACTACAAGTCAAAATCCTACTACTGGTTAAACTACTAGTACACACATACGCACTACTCACTAGGTTATACTATGCTGCCTCTATATACATCTATACCCTGTAGTCACTGTCTCAACTGTCCCTGTCTCAGAACCCAGGCGGAATACGACTAAGCTCCTCTCTAAGTTCCTGGACCAAAGTCTGTGCCAAGCGGAATATCCGATAGAACTCTGCAAAAGAAGGAGGTCCATCATGGGTCAAATCATCAAGCTCCCAAGTAGCGCTCATCAAAATTGACTGCAGTCGCTGCCTCATATAGTAATCTGGTTGTAGGGCCGCTAACGGTCCTCTGTCCCTCTGATCAAATAGATGTATAATCTCTCGACACTGTGCCCGCCAATACTCCATATCATCCCTCATAACTCTATACTCATGGTATGGTACTATATGCGGCTGAGCAATCTGACCTACTGACTCCTGTGAAGGAACCCTCGGTATACCTGCACCCTGCTATGGTAATCCTAGCTGTAAATCCACATCATGCTCTCCCATCCCCTCGATTGGAATCATCCGAACTATGTCCGGCTCTGGGGCATTCACTGGTATAGGAGGTAACAATGGTGGTGGTGGTAACTCCTGCTCAATACCCGGTATAAACTGATACTCAATAGGTAAAGGAACCATCGGCTCGAAGAACTCAAATGGATCAAACATTTCTATGGGGTCATGAACTATCCCCTGAACTGGGGGTACCGGCTCCAGTGGCAATGGTGGTGGAGGTGGTAAAGGAGGAAACATATACTCAGATACTGGAGGTATAACTGGTGCTGCTAGTCCCGTGACTATCCTCTCGGAAGATGCAGAATAACCAGAAGATGCCATCTGATAATATATCAAAGAAAAGAAAAGGTCACTAAACAATCCTAAGATTTTATACTTTCCTATTCTAATCTGACCTAAATCCTAACACTTTTCTTCCTAATCTGATTATCCCTATCTTATGTGATCTCCCTATCCTATCTTAATCCTAATGTTCTTGTTTTCAGGGACCGAACCTACAGCTCTGATGCCAAACTGTAACGCCCTCCAGACCCGGGGTATAAGTCTGGGGGTTACGAGCTAATCACCAAACCTGTACAAGCTTATTAATAAATAATAAAGAAATGAAACTAAACCCCTTTAACACTAACCAGGACCTTTTTAGGTTGAAGTATGAAAACAAGAACCACTAACTACTTCTATTACAAACCAATATTTAAAATCTCACAAACTCTCTTTATTACAAACCATTGTCTAATTATTTTTAAACTAAGTTCAGCTTTTATTCAAACACACATACTATCTATCAACACTCCACCTGCTCGGGCAACTCAAAGCTTTCTTCCTGAATTGGGATCAACACCTTGGGAATGAGAGGATCCCGAGGCTTGACTCGCTTCTTTACCACTCGTGTCCTGATGGGTTTCATATTCCTTCTTAACTGAAAACAATAAGGTGAATAACAACAAAAAAGGGTGAGCCAAAAATTGCTCAACAAGTCCACAAATTATAAACAGTGTTAAAGCATTATAATTGAATCCGTAACCCAGGTATATCTGCAAAGATATAACCTCATAAGAATAGAAAGAAGGCCATTACTGGCGAATACAATTGAACTAAACTGGACTCAAGTTCGCAGCTATACCCTGCTGATCAGCCAGGATACAGTGCAGATCTATATTTCACTATATAGATCCCGTCGGGCACCCAGGCACTACGACCCGTTTCAAGGATCCGGTCATGTCCCGATCCTTAGAATTAAGTAGGCTTAATCCCGAAAGTAGTATTATCCACTCGCTGGAATAACAACCGGAACAATCGGTATGCTTTGGTATATTCTAATCACCAGAATATATCAATAATTATGTGTAACGATTGGAATATAAATAATGAATTCAAATGAAGAGAATAATTCAAGAATCGAACTGAAATATGAATAAAGGAATTAAAATAGTGCAAATGTAATAAGAATCTGAAGAGAATATCACTATTCTGGAAAATAGAATAGGGGAGAAACTTGCCTTCTGCGCGACTTACTGCAATTAAATCACTTCTGTTTAACCCCTACTTGACCTGCCTTGCTGGCTTAGCTTCTGTTAGCAAAATAGACTGGTTAAGTCATCTTGTATTTCAATTTGCATCTTGAATTGACTTCATTTCGTTCCTATTATCTACCCATGCGCTTATGACTGACTCTTATATTACATATAAGTAAGTAAGACTCGATTAACCACATAATGCACATAAGCACATGATCGTTTCTATAGTTAAAATAATTTTTTTAGATACAAAATCGACTTGCTGATTTCTCCATTGATCACCTTTTGCTTCATTTCCCATTTTTCCGGAATTTTTCGGACTCGTCTCGGCATGTATTTCGACTGATAATCAAGCAATTAATAAAGTCAACTAATTTCAAGAAGAAATTAGGTCTTCATATTATTTTTAATGAAAAGAATTCATTTTTCTGAGTAAAATAACTTTCGTTTCGCTCAAATCGGACTAACGGTTGAATTATTATCAATTAAACACTGATACTTCAATTTATTATTCAATATAAATTATTTTTACAACCTTTTAAATCCTAAAATAATTTTTAAATAATTATTTAAGAAACATCAAAGTCAAAAATAATTTTTTTATAATTTTTTGGAGTTAAAATGAAGAAGTTATGATTTATTTAAAATTATATGATTAATTATCGAAATAATTAATCACTTTTTTTTAAAATATTTAATCAATAAATAACTAATAAATAATTAATAAATAATTATTTAATAATTTAAAATAATTAATCCCTAATTATTAGGATTAATCACAATTTATTACAAATATTTACAACTTATCGTTATTTATTCGATTAGATCGATTATTTATAAATAAATAATCGATATCATTAACCGATACGATAACTGTCGACTAAATAGACTATTATTCGAATCAGAATTCAATTCAACGATCCACTAATCGTATTTCTACGAGTTATTATCGTTTCTCGCATAATTATCAAAATATTACTGTTATTATTGTATGTATACGTTTTAAATCAATTATCTGTATTTAATTATTCATTACGAATAATTTTTACGATATTATATGAATAATTCACTATCGTCTGAATAATAGTAATAATAATAATAGCAATAATCGAACTTATTGTTCAATTACTCGTATAATTACGAGTTATTCGCAATTCTCGAATAACTATCGAATCGCTATTATTACTATACCTATACGATTAATTAATCAATTAATTAACTGTATTTAATTATTCGATACGAATAATTATTACGATATTCTTCGAATAATTATCGCTCGAATAATAATTTTAATTATCGAATTACTACTCGTATAAATACGAGTTACACGTAATATTCACTAATTATCGGATTATTAATCATATTATTTAATCCTTATTTATTAATTAATTACCTAATTATTAATTAATTAGATAACTAATAAATATTTAGATAAATAATTAAATAATTAAATAAATAAATTCTAATTTATAATTTACTAAAATAATTTATAAATTAATAATACTATTTTTCAAAATTTAAAACTGATTTTTATTAAATTTTTAGAATTACTAAAACTAATTTCTGATTTTAGAAAAATAGAATAAATATTAAAATAACCAGAAACACACAATCAGGGTTCAGGGTTAGGTTTTCAGGATCAAACCCGGGTCGAAACCTGGTCGAACCCGGGTCGACGATGAACACGAACGTGCCCAGAAACCGGCACGGCGGGGGAATTCCGGCGAAGCAAAAACAACGATCTCGGCTGCGATTTTAATCCCGTTCCTTCACCGTTTTTGTTCCACAGCAACCACGGAACGTCCCCCTCTGTTTCTCCTTCGTCCTCGACGAACACGACGCCGGCGAAACCAAGAACAGCGGCGGCGATGCCGCGGTTCCGGCGAGGCTAAATCCTAAACCAAAATCGACGAAACCGGTGCCAAATGAACCGAAATTCAACGATCTAATCATCCCGAACATCAACAACATCAAACAACTAACGATTCATTCAACCCGAATTCAAAATAAAAACCCGAATATATGAATTAAAAATCGAGTAATCTATCAACAAAATCAACTACAGAATCAAGTAGAGAATTCAATAAGCTTCAAAACGGTTACTTACATGCTCGATTTGGTTAACAGAATCACGATCAAAAGTGGCTTTGATTCCAACAACTCGAAGAACCCTAATCCCCCTTTTCTGAATTTTTCTAAATTTTTGTGATTAATTAATAATTAATTAATAGAAATTAGGCTATTTATTCTATGAAAAATAATACCCCTAAATAAAATTAAGGGGCTAATTACACTTCTAATAAAAATATTTGGCCCTAATTTTCATAATTTTTGGGTATTAAAATTTAATTTATAAATATTTTATATATACAATATATATTCCAAAAATTCCCAAAAATTGTGAATAATTCAAAAATACAAAGAAATGGTATAAATAAAAGTACTATAATTTTATAAAAATAAAAATGTGATTTTTGTGGGGTTTTTAACACCCAATAGGGCCCGGAAAAGTCATTTTTTCGTAAAACGAGAAAATTTATAAAATATCTAGATATTTAGAATATTGCGATTGTAAAAGCCGTTTGATGAAAAATAAGGCCCATTATTTTATTTGAAATATTGGCTTTAAATTCATTGTTTGGGTCGTAAAACGTTTGAAATGAAACCTATGAATACGATATAAAACATCTGAAAAATATCTTAAAAATACAGAAATGATACGGAATACACGTAACACATAACAATTAGGGTTTAATAGATAATCACACATAAATGCCATATTAATACACATATTTTATTATAAATATGATATAATACAACGTAAATTTCCCGGTCGTTACAATCTTCATCACCCAATCATCCTGACCCTCCTACCTCTCGGGATGGTTAATCACCCTCCAAATCGCATCTATGGTATAATCCACCATCAATCCCCTAACCACAGAATACCCGTTCTTCTCCACCTTCGCATTCGCGTAAAACTCGCGAACCACACTCATGGGCACAACAGTTGGTGCCTCGCAAAAAGCAATCCAGCCCATCTACAAAATCATCTCAAGCAACTTACTATCCCTCCCCGATGGCAGAAAACCTCGCCTTGGCTATGGGATTTGAAAGCAGCCTCATATACTCCACCTCAGCCTCTAGAGTAGCAAACCTGGGCCTCACACCCCCCCTCCCCGCACTAGAAGAATCGGTGGTGTTGTTGCTAACTTGGGTTCTTTATCTCTTGGGTGACATTAAAATTGAATAAGTTTGAGAGAAAATATGTAAGTAAGAGAGAGATTTAGAGTTTTACGAATTAAAAATGTGATGGAGAAGATTTTGTATAAGTGTGTGTGTATATATAGGAAGAGAATTAAGTTTATAATACAAGTGGAATTTGATTATGGGAATAATGGGAGTAATGGGGTGTTTGAAACTGATTTGGAGGGGGATATGGAAGGTGGGAGAGGAAAATTTGTATGGGATTTGATTTTTTGATTTTTCTGTTTTTTTCAACAGGGGCCATCGCGAACGCCCGCGCTGTGCTTTTGGAGTTCCAGCTGGGCCGCCCCGCTTCCAGCACAGGCGCGCGCAGTCTCTGACAATTTCAGCGCGGTCGCCCCGCTTCTAGCGCGGGCGCGCCATGCTTCCGCCAAAACACCTCTGTTTTTTTTTCTGATTTTCTGATTTTTCTCCTTTTTCTTCCTTCTAACTCCTACTAATGTACAACAAGCTTGGTTTGCCTCCCAAGAAGCGTTTGGTTTATGTCGCTAACTTGACGTAGAATCGCGAGATCAAGTGGACAATAAAATGACACTAACCACCTCACGGTTTGCCGTATTCCCATAGTAATGCTTCAACCTCTATCCATTCACCTTGAATGCTTGGCCTGGATCATTCTCAAAAATCTCCACCGCTCTATGTGGAAACACAGTTTTGATAACAAATGGCCCTAACCACCATGACTTCAACTTTCCAGGAAAAAGACGGAGACGAGAGTTGAACAAAAGAACTTGTTGCCCCGGCACAAATGAATTGAGCACTAGACCCCTATCATGCCACCTCTTGACTTTCTCCTTATATATTTTGTTGTTGTCATACGCTTGAAGTCGAAACTCATCAAGTTCATTTAATTGAAGCATCCTTTTCTTACCAGCTGCATCCAAATTGAGGTTCAACTTCTTTAAATCCCACTACGCTTTGTGCTCTAGCTGCACAGGAAAATGACATCCCTTACCATAAACCAACTGAAATGGTGACATGCCTAATGAAGTCTTGTATGTTGTTCGATACGCCACACAGCTTCATCCAGCTTCAAAGACCAATCCTTCCTCGATGGACACACAACTTTCTCTAGAATACGCTTAATCTCTCTGTTAGGCACATCAGCTTGACCATTAGTCTGAGGATGGTAGGATGTAACAATGCGATGATTTACATTATATCGCTGTATAATAGCAGTTGAACTTTCGATTGCAGGAATGCCATCCCTCGTCACTGATTATGACTCTTGGAGTCCCAAATCTTGTGAATATATGCTTGTGAAGAAAATTAAGCACTACCTTTGAATCATTCATTGGAAAAGCCTTGACTTCCACCCATTTTGAGACATAATCAACCGCCAACAAGATATACTGATTATTGCAAGATGAGACAAATGGCCCCATGAAGTCAATTCCCTAAACATCGAAGACCTCAACCTCGAGAAGCACATTAAGAGGCATCTCATCCCTCTTAGACATATTACCAACACGCTAGCAGCGATCAAATTTCAAAACAAACCGATGCGTATCCTTAGACAATGTAGGCCAGAAGAATCCTGCTTAAAGGATACGAGATGTTGTCTTCTCTCCATGATAGTGGCCTTCATAAACAGTCAAATGACAGTCTCGCAAGATACCCTCCGTCTCGCTGTACGGAATACATTTCCTAATAATTTGGTCAGCTTCTTACCTAAACAAAAATGGCTCATCCCACATGTACAACTTCACCTCATGAAGAAACTTCTTCTTTTGAACAGAAGACAAGTCTGGAGGCATAATGTTGTTCACAAGGTAGTTCACAATGTCTGCGAACCACAATTCTTCATCTTGCACCCAAACAATTGCTCATCGGGAAAAGACTCATTAATCAATGTCCTATCCAGTGAAGCTGTACTAGGATCTTCCAACCGAGAAAGATGATCAGTGACTTGATTATCAGTACCTTTCCCATCCTTGATCTCCAACTCAAACTCTTGGAGTAAAAGAACCCACTGAATTAGTCTAGGCTTCGAGTCCTTCTTCGAGATAAGATAGCGAATAATAGCATGATCAGTGAAAACTGTCACCTTCGTCCCAAGCAAATAAGACCGAACTTCTCAAAATCATAGACAATGGCTAAGAGTTCCTTCTCAGTAGTAGTATAGTTCAGTTGAGCACCATTGAGGGTCTTACTAGCATAGTAGACCACATAAAATATGTTGTTCTTCCTTTTCCCAAGAACCGCTCCAACTGCATAGTCACTTGCATCGCACATCATTTTAAAAGGCTCATTCCAATCAGGTGCAGTTATGATAGGTGTCGTGATCAAACTCTTTTTTAAGATTTCAAAAGTAGCTCGACACTCATCATCAAACTTGAAAGGAACATCTTTATCTAAAAGATTGCATAACGGTTTAGAAATTTTAGAGAAGTCCTTGATGAACCATCTATAGAAACCCGTATGACCAAGAAAGTTGGGGACTCCCTTAACATAAATTGGTGGAGGTAGGTTTTCGATGACCCCCACCTTGGTTTTGTCCACCTCAAAACCTTTACTAGAGACCTTATGTCCAAGAATAATGCCCTATTGCACCATAACGTGACATTTCTCCTAGTTGAGAACCAGATTGGTCTCAACACACCTTTTAAGGACTACGCCAAGATTTTTGCAAGCACTCGTCAAAAGAATCACCGAAAATAGAGAAATCGTCCATAAACACCTCCATATTCTGACCAATCATGTCAGATAAGATAGCCATCATGCATCTCTGAAATGTGGCAGGTGCTCCACACCAACCAAAAGAAACTCTTCTGAAGGAAAAATCCCCAAACGGACATGTGAAAGTAGTCTTTTCCGGATCTTCTGGAGCAATGCAAATCTGATTATAACCCGAATAACCATCCAGAAGATAATTATACTCATGCCCAGCCAACCTGTCAAGCATCTAATCAATGAAAGGAAGGGGGAAGTGATCCTTCCTCGTGGCCTTGTTCAGCTTTCGGTAATCCATGCAAACTCTCCACCCCATGACTGTTCGAGTAGGAATAAGCTCATTTTTCTCATTAGAAACCACTGTGATGCCTCCTTTTTCGGCACACACTGAACTGGGCTCACCCAAGAACTGTCAGAAATAGGATAGATTATCCCTGCATCTAGCCACTAGAGAATTTCCTTCTTCACAACCTATTTCATTATCGGATTTAGCCTTCTCTGTTGCTCAACAGTCGACTTGATTCCTTCCTCTAGCAGAATTTATGCATGCAATAAGAAGGGCTGATTCCCTTGATATATGCTATAGTCCATCCAATTGCCAATTTGAACTCTCTCAGCATTCTCAAGAGCTTTTCCTCATCATTACCTGGAAGGTTAGATGCAATAATAACTGGAAAAGTAGATGCATCACCTAAAAAAGCATACCTTAAGTATTCAGGCAATGGTTTAAGCTCTAGTGTAGGAGCTTCCTCGATAGATGGCTTGAGACGCCCCTTAGCATTTTTCAGTCCTTACATTCCAAGAGATTCAAAAGGCATATCCAACTTTCGCTTCCAAGGAGAAGCATTCAAATACTGCAGCTGCTCGTCACCTTCATCATCTTTACTATCTGAATTCCCCAACAAGGCCTTCTTTAAGGCATCAGACCTTAGCATTTGATCAAGTTCTGAAGTAACCACAGAATCGACCAACTCCACTTTTAAGCACTCCTCGTTATCAGTAAGGAATTTCATGGCATTGAATACGTTAAAAGCCACATCCTGATCCAGCACTCGCATAGTGAGCTCACCCTTCTGTACATCTATCAAGGTTCGGCCAGTAGCAAAGAATGGTCTTCCCAAGATTATGGGAATCTTTGTATCTTCCTCGAAATCAAGAATTACAAAATCAGCAGGAAAGATGAGTTTGTCCACCTTGACCAAGACATCCTCCATAATGCCTCGTGGATATGTAATAGAACGATCGGCCAACTGCAAGGACATATAAGTAGGCTTTAGATCAGGTAAATCCAACTTTTTGAAGACAGACAAAGGCATCAAGTTGATGCTAGCTACCAAATCACATAAACACTTGTCGAATGACAAGTTTCCAATAGTGTAAGGAATAGTACTTTCAGGATCTTTAAGCTTCAGAGGCAAATTCTGTTGTAGCACAACACTACATTCCTCCATTAGAGCAACGGTTTTTAAGTCATCGAGTTTCACTTTTCGAGAGAGGATACCTTTTATAAACTTCGCATAACAAGGAATCTGTTCAAGAGCTTCAGCGAAAGGTATATTAATATGAAGTTTCTTGAACACCTCCAGAAACTCCGCAAACTGCTGGTCCAACTTCTGCTTCTACAGCCTCTTAGGAAAAGGAGGTGGAGGGTAGATCTGTTTTTCCCCTGTATTACCCTCATAATGAGTGTGTTCCACAATTTTCTTCCTTGGTTTCACTTCCACTTCCTTCTGCACATCTTCTTCAGCCAAATCTTCAGATTCTGAAACTTGAGCTTTTTCTTGGCTTGTAACCTTCCCAGACCTTAATGTAATTGCCTTAACTTGCTCTTTGGCTTCCTTCTTTCCTGGAACTTCTGTATCACTAGGTAGAGTACCCGGTTGATGATTCACCAAGGCATTGGAAATCTATCCAATTTGATTCTCTAAGGTCTTAATAGAACCTGCTTGGCTCTTGCACATGAGCCTCAACTCCTCCAATTTAAATTTTTTATTAGCTTGACTTGTATCTCAATGGGGTAACTGCTGAAGTTGGAGTTGTTGTCTTGGAGCATATTACGGTTGTTGAAAGCCAGGAGGGTTGTACTGCTTTGCTTCATACTGCTGATAAGGCTGTTGAACTGCATTCTAATTGTTGTTCTAGCTAAAGTTAGGATGATTGTGGTTGTTGGGATGATAGGTAGATGGAATTGGGTGCTGCGACCTCTGAAAGTTTCTCACGAACTGAACTGCTTCACTAGATATAGGACACTGCTCTGTCTCATACACATCAGCACAAAGCTCATAGACACTAGTAATCTGATTAAGTCCATAATTAGCCAAAGAATCCACCTTCATCGTCAAAGCCTTAAGCTGAGCAGCTATAGAAGTAGCTGCATCCACCTCTAGAATTCCTGCTACCTTGCCTTTATTTAGTCTCTGAGAAGGGTTCTGGTATTCATTAGCAGCCATCAGTCCAATCAACTCATAAGCTTCATCGTAGCTCTTGGCCCATAAGGCTCCACCTGATGTTGCATCAAGCATGGGTCTAGACTGTGCTCCCAAGCCATTATAAAAGCATTTGATAATCATCCAGTCAGGCATCCCATGATGAGAATACTTTCTAAGCATCTCCTTATAATGATCCCAAGTTTTACACAAAGATTCTCCTGATTGCGGCGTAAATTGAGTAAGAGCATTCCTGATTGCAACAGTCTTCGCCATAGGAAAGAATTTAGTAAGAAACTTTTGAGCAAGATCTTCCCATTTAGTGATAGAGCCTGAAGGTAGAGAATACAACCAACACTTACCCTTGTCCCTCAGAGAGAATGGGAAAAGCCTTAGCTTTATCGCATCTTCAGACACATTATTGAATTTGAAAGTGTAACAGATCTCGATGAAATCTCTAACATGCATGTTGGGATCTTTTGTCGGAGAACCCCCAAAGTGGACCAAGTTCTACACCATCTGAATTGTGCTAGCCTTGATTTCAAAATTGTTAGTCGCGATGGCTGGTCGAACAATGCTAGATTGAATATCATTGATCTTTGGTTGAGTGTAATCCATCAGAGCTTTCGTATTCGTTTCCGGTTTACCCATTGCAATAAGAGTTCTTCTTCAACTTTTTCCTCAACAAGAAATTTTTCCACTACTTCCTCTGCTTTATCCAGTGTTCTCTTTTGAGATCGAGAACGCGTTAGCATACATGCATCAGTGAACTTTAATGACCACTGATGTCAAGCACATAAACTAAAAGTAAACCACGAGTCCCCAGCAGCGGCGCCAAAAACTTGTTAGGGCAAAAACACGCGCTAATATTACACGCAAGTTTACGCATTCGCATGTAATATAGAATTATTTCTAGTTCATTCCCACAGAGACTCTTTTAAGATTAACTTCAATTTATGCATTTATGCAACAATGATATGGTTATTATTCAATATAAAGATGACAACAAGTTGAGATTGTTTATAACTACGAGATTATACTAACTAATATTAACTAAGAGAATTAAGGTTGATTAACTTATATGACACAAACATGGGATTCTACCTTTATCAAATACTTCATTCCTTAGCTTTTTTATTCTTAACCTTAGCATGCAATGGTGATGACACTAATCAGATAACAGAAACTAGTAAACGCCAACTTTCGTTGTACGAATACCCTACTACTAGACATCCACAAAAGTGATAGAAGCTGAATAGACACCAGTTATATTGAGACGATATATGTCTATAAAATTTGACAACATAACGGTTTAATGTGCAAGTTATCTATCATGATTACATAGGGCAGGTAAGATGGTTAAAATTACCTACGAATCATGCATATCAAATACATGAACCTATAATAGCATGGCAAGTTCTAAACCCCTATATTCATTTTCGCTTCAATAGAGATTAACACCCTATCTTATAAGTTCGCGACGCTCATAAGACGAATAAACACAACCAATACTAGGATATCATACAATCACCACACACTAAGGTATCGAAATAAATTAACTAAAGAAATCCATAAGTAAATCTTTTAGAACCCCACGATAACGAGTAGCCCATAACCGAACTCATCATCACCGTGGGTTCCGATGAAAGCATGGCATAATAAACTAAGTCTTTATAAACTGAATATAAAACCAAAGTACGTTAAACAAGAGTAATATGTTCAACAAACAAGAAAACTAGCATCCAAGATTACAACTTAAAATAAAGAATCACAAGAATAAACTAGATCCTCTTCGCCTTCGTTGAATTTGTGCTCCTAGGTCTTCTCGTTGCCTCTCCTTGGTCTCCAATACGTGTTTCTTATGAAAAACCTCTTTTCTAGGCTTCATATAGGTGTAGAATCAAGCTGGGCTTCAAACTATCAAAATCCAAGTAGAAACAGAATTCTGAAATCCCGGCCTGGCGCGACCGCGCGCTGTTCCGGCGCGGCCGCGCGCTGTTCCGGCGCGGCCGCGCGCTGTTCCGGTGCGGGCGCGCTATTCCGGTGCGGGCACGCTGTCATTCTGCCAACCCGGCGCGGGCGCGCACTATCACAGCGCAGGCACGCTGACCTACTTGAATTTTTTCTTCTGCTTATTTTATTGACTGGTTTGAGATGACATTCCACGAGCAAACTTCTTAGACACCCTCCTAACATCAACTTAGCACCAAAGCAATGCTACATCTCCTCATTCCTTTATCTATGCCTGAAATGCAAAAACATTACCAAAACACATCAAATACACAAATAACTTGAGTTCAAAATATCAATTCAATCCTTTATAGAGCATTTTAAGTGGACATAAATGCCACTTAACACCAATCACTAAACATAATTGTATGAGCAACAAGAGAACTGCAAGATAAAGTCCAAGAATTCCCTAATGATTTAACCCCTTTGAAGAAAGTACAAAAGAATAACAAGCAGGAAAAAATCCAACTATCCAAGTTGTTACATAGAAAAAAATCACCGAAACTAAAATCCAAGAGTGACTAGGAAGATATCTAGTGTTAGGTCTCAATGATACTATAGAAGGGGGTTGGATATAGTATCTTCAATCAATTCGATTATGAAGACAAGTATGTAACATAAAATAAGTTTATTCAATATATCAAACTCTGTTACACTAGGTTTAATCTACTCTCTCAGTGATGTATGATATCACTAAGAGCTGCTAGGGTTACAATGAATAATATTCTCATGAATTATAAGACATATAGTGTAAACCCTAATCTGTATTTATATACTACACAGTTACAAGATATCTCCTAATTGATATGATAATGATTATGTTTCCTAGAATACATCAATCAGAGATTATCTACTGCAGTCCTATAGCTGTCTAATTCTTCATGCATATCTTTACTTGTTTAATCCATATCCTCTCCTGTAAATCAGCTGCTTTTCTTATCTGAAGTGTAACCGCACTTAAGTCCTAATATATGTTCTGACGCCTTAAGCTTTGATAACTTCTTGTCTTCGGTAAGTTCTAATTTCCAGTTAAGTTCTGATACTAAGTTCTGAAACTAAACAAATCAGATTAGACATGATATCACAAATATATCTTACAATCTCCCCTAACTTGTAAATTATGAAAAAAATATACAAGTTAACAGATTTGATGATGTTAAAAACATTTAAGTACAAATGTAATGAGATATTATTTTAAACAGCTAAATAAAACTTATAGTATATGTAGCTTTACCAATATCATTGGATCAATCTGAATCCATAGTAATTCCTTGTAAAGTCTGTTAACAGGTTATCCTCAGTATTTCTCAGAACTTCAACTAACTGTGCTTTGACTTGCATCAGTTCTTCATCTTCATTATCACCAATCTGATAAATGGTTGCTCTGAGTGCAGGAATTGATGTTCTTTCAAACCCATCTCTAAGTATGATAACTCTGGGATGTGAAGAGTCTTCATTGTAGCATAAACACTTTCCCTTCAGAATTACTTCAATCTTGGCAGACTTCTTCTTCATAGAAACTTCCCTTCCATCATCTTCAGTAATTTTTGGAATGTATTCAGAAGCTTTTGTACCAGAAATTCTGAGAAGATCCCTTATAGCCTTCAAAATGTAATCTGACCATCTTCTTGTAACATCAGATTTTACTTCCAGAAGGTAGTGAATATGTTGAAGCTATTTGACAGACTTCTTTATCACATCAGAATCTGCTAGTCTGTAAGTTCTGCAATCATTGAGAAACATGATCAATTTTTCTTTAATTTCTGATTCATCATGAGTATCCATGACAATTTGAGCAGACAACACTTTGTCAAGGTGCTTTTGTTTGATATCTTTATATGGTTTGTCTGTCATAATGAAAGGATCTCTGAGAGTAACTTCTACTCCTGTTTGTCTCTTTTCTTTGTCAGAACCTAACTCAGACTTGTCTTTAGCTTGTTTAGGTCTAACCCCAAAAGATACAAGCTGATTCAGCATTAGATTGATCTTAGGTTCCACTAGAGTAGCTATGTTCCATAGCAGCTTCTTTTTCTGATCAAGTGTTAAGCTGTCTATGTCAACTTGATCAGTGTCAGAGGTTGATGTCTTGATGAATTGGTCAGGATTTGCAGTTTCATCTGTAGCTTGCTGTTCTGAAATATCTTCACTCTGAACAACTTGAGCTATGTCAGAGGTTATCTTAGATTCTTCTGTTATCCTCTTTCTCTTCAGAGTTTCAACTGTTTCATCTTCAGCAGCAGTATTATCAAAGACTTGAACCATCTTGCACACAGGATCCATCAGAATTTAAGGAATCTTCATCTTATGTTTCTTGACTGTCTCCCCAACTTTTCCTTTTCCCTTGTCTTTGGGATCAGTAGTAGTTTGAGATCTAGTCCTTGATCTAGGAATCTCTGTGGCAGATCTTTCTCTTATTACTATACCTTTCTCCTTATGTTTGGGAGGCTTCTTTGCATTAGAAGCTTTAGACTGTAGTTTTGACTTTTCAGCATTAAATCTTGCTTCTTCTTCTCTAAGTTTCTCTAACTCCACTCCTGCATTATCCTTAAGGAACAGTCTCTTTGCAAGTTCCTCATCTAAGGCTTGAATCTTAGGATCCTTGTAAAAGAAGGTTTGCATAAATTTCTTCGAGTCTTGACTTCCACCTTGAATGAGAACATCAGATTTTGTCATCAGAATTTGATTATCAGAACTTGCTGTCAGAACTAGATCTTCAATTTCAGAACTTGTGAGCAACAAAGTTTGATCTGTAGCTGAAGTCTTCTTTCCTTCCTTATCACTCCTCTGAATAGTAGATTTATCAAAAATCTTACTATCAGGTACTTTCTGAATAGGAATTCTGCTAACTTGTTTTCCTTGACTTTGACCTTTGCCCTTGCTAGGGTTTCCCTGGTCATCTTCAGAATCATCTTGTTTCTTCAGTGCATTGCTAATTGAGCATTTGGACTTAACTAACTTCTCCCCCCTTTTTGGCATCATCTGTTAGGAGTAGAGAAAGAAGGAGTTCCACTGAAGATTGGATCTCATTTAACTGAGTCTGTTGAGCAGATTGATTTTGTAAGACCTCATCCAGTTGGGCCTGCTGCTTGTCTTGAACAAGCTCAATAGCATCTACTTTTTCTTGAATTGGTCTGATAAACCTCTTCTTGTCTAGTTTGAGCATAATATCTAGCTTATCAGCTGTATCCTGAAGTTTATCAACCTTTGCATGAGTCTTGGAATATAGACCTTGAAGAGTTTTAGTACTGAGAGCAGTGACTTCAAGTTGTGTTTTGAAGTCAGTATTTATCAGCAACTCATCAGCTTTTGCAACATGATCTGTCAGAATAATTGGGCTGGGAATGAAGTCAGGTTCATTCCACTTCTTTGTCCATTCAACTCCTCTGTGAGTGTCCTCCCAAGGAACATGAGCATCTTCTTCATCAAATTTAAACAGTGCCTCCTTGCCAAGAATTGGAGCATTGACTGGAGCACTTGCTGGAGCACTATCTCCAGAATTTGATAAAATCTCATCATCTTCTGATAACACCAGAGTGTGTGTAACTGAAGGAGATTCTAGAGCAACTTCATCTGTTTCCAAATTCCGGTCTTCAGGTTCCAAATCCAGAATTGGTGTAGTAGGAATTTCAGTATTTAGTATTGGAGAAACAGGTGGAGTTGACTCTTTTGCTGGTGGTGCTTCCAGATACAAAATAGTTGAAATATTCACCCTGTGAATGTCAATTTCAGGACTTAACTTTGAATCTTCAACTGAGGCAGTTTCTTTGAATGGAGAGTGAGGTGGAGAAATCACAAATTCTTGTACAGGTTCTGATCTGTGGACTTCAGGAATTTCAGATTCCTGAATCAGAACTTCTTCAGCTGCTGGCAGGGCTTCAATCGCAATAGGTTCTGATGAGATCACAGATTCCTGATCCCCTTCCTCAGCATCTTCAGTATCCTCATATTGAGTTTGTGCAATATGCACACCTGCTCTAGTCTTCCTTGATTTTGATTTTCTAGATGGAGGGGTGACATGATCTGTATCAGAATGTGAAGACCTCTTTCTTTTCTGAATACCAGAGGCTTCAGCTGCGTTCTCCTTCTGAAGAGTTGAATCTTCAGCTTCTAATGTCACAGGTTCTGATGCAGGAACCTGGACTTGTTCATCCTCATCAGATTCATCTCTCAGAATCAACTTTCTTCTTCTCCTTGGTGGAGATTTAGGCACAAAGATAGTTCTTTTGGTTTTGGGCCTAGATGGTGTAGCAGATTTCACAATTGGCATGTGTTTAGATGTACCAGAGTTTGGTTAGATTTGAACTTGAGAGGTGAGGTTCTGATAATAGGTGCTGATGGTTGTGGTTGAGAGGATTGTGCTGGTTGAGTATTGGAAGGCTGGGTTGGTGGAGGTTGAGAAGTAGTAGGCTGTGTAGGTGCAACATCAGGATATATGGTTGTGTATCTGTGATGATCAGAATTTACTAAGAATTGTTTCACAGATTGGGGAATTTGGTGGGGGTCTTAGTATATCCTTCTTATTATCAGCAGATAATAAGTCTGTGAAAGCCCTTTTGTGAAGTTTAAAGGGTTCAATTAACTCACTAAAGGTTTGAGGTGCATCAGGACAACATAAACTATATATAGGCTAACAGAATTTAGCAAAATATACTATATTGCTATCTTCTTTCATCCTATCACCTATAAACCCTAGCACAGCACTAGCATAATCAAAATGAGTTTGATTAAGAAGAGCATACCCGATTTGCTGGCTCATGATTGGAATAGCATCAAAATTGGAGCATTTGTTGGAAAAGGCTTTGGTAATATAATCAAAAAAGAAGCTCCACTCCCTCCTGATATAGGGCCTCTTCAGTTGTCCCAGCTTAGACAAAGACTTCTCATAGCCAAGATTTTCCATCATGTTTTGAAGAACTTGCTCCCCAACTTGTGAATTGTAAGTACAGTTTTCTGGCAGATGCAATGCTTATCGAACAGTTGACAAGGTTACCAAGTGCTCATCTTCCCCTATTGTAAAAATGATGCTTGTGACCCACTTTCACCACCATTATCATAGACTCCAGACCTCCAAAACTCCAAAATTTGCTTGCCTAAGAGAGCCTGTGGTTGGGTCAGAGCATACCTAATTTCACTTCGAGTGAGAAAATCTTGAATGAAGTGAAGTTCTGAAGGAGCCTCATCCTTGTTGAGAATAGACATATAGTTGTTGGGGACAAACTTGGCTCCACCATAGATAAGATCCTTAGGTGCCATTTCTGTGAAAATTAAGTGAAAAGTTGTGTGTGTATAGAGTGTTTGTTAAAATGCCTGTGAGAAAATAGCTTCAGAGAATAATAGAGAGTGAGAGAGAATAAGAGAGATTAGAAAAGAGTAAAAGTAGGTAAAAGATTGTAAAATCTTTTAACTCTAATATTTATACTCTGCATGTGACAACGACTATATTTGTGAAGCAAAAACAGACATTTTACACCTGGCAGCATGTAAACAGTCAAAACATTATTAGTGGGCACGGTAAACGTGCAGTAATTATTGCTCACATGCGGTTACCAAAACAAACACGCAACCCATTAACTAAATGATTATTAATATTTTTATCTCACTTAATTATTTTCTGAAAAAATGACCATTACAGTAAAAACTAATAATAAATCAACCAATTAAAATGTGACACGTAAGCATCAGAGTTTGCATCAGAACTTGACTATTATCAGAATTTAACGGTCATCAGAACATAGCTTCTGCACCAAAAAAAATGAATGACTGTTCCTGTGTTTCTTCACACAAATACTGACTGATTTCTTCAGAGTCTAATCATCTGAACATAATCCGAACTTGTCCTCAGAATTTATGCAAATAATACTTAATTGTTTATCAGAAACAACTTAATCACCACAATAATTTTCATCATTCATATGGAGTGATAGTGTGTGTATGTGCAAAAAATCAGATAAAGATTAAAGTCTGATAAACTTCAGTATATCTTAGAAATAAGGTATAACTAAGAAAAAATGCTTAAAATCTGTCTAGAATTTTGAAGTCTACTGTATAATAAAGTTATGCAAGAATCCACCTCAACTGTTTGTGCTTATTTTATGCATCTTTTGAAATTCTTTTGACAAGGGCTTCTCAGTGTAAATGAGTTACAACTGCCATCAAAAATTAATGTTGTTATCAGAATATTTCTCCAGTAATCAGAGAATGTGAAAAGTCACCAAGAAAAATTAATTTGCTTTTCTAATGCATATAACTTAATACCAGCAATGCACTTGGATCTTCCCTTTCACATATTTACTCTAGATCTCAAAGGAGTACCTGATTTCAAATTTTTTTATTTTCTACAGAGAAGTGAGGCTTATCAAGGATGCAATTTATCCTTAAGATTTACTGATATCAGAATTTGACAGATAAGAAGCAATAATCTAGTTTGTGACTTAGTAATAAGATACAGGAAGTAAATTTGACTAAGATCAAAATCAGAATTTGCTTGTGTTATTGATTTCCACATAAATAACTAATTCAAACATGGGATATATAGTTTGTTAAAGACTATTAAATCAGCATCTAACAAGATAATCCTCATTGGATTGAATAGTCACAGAACATTCAAAACACTTTCAGAGTTTATAGAATCACATCAGATAATAAGCAGTGTTTAATATGTTACAATTTAAGCACAGATTATATTGAGATAAGAAAATCTGTAAACACTGATCATAAAGTCTGATGTATGAGAACAAAAACTAAACAGATTTTGAGAAAGAACCTGAAACCATTCCAAGTTCATTTACCAGTCCTGTAAAAGTAGCTTCACATAGTTATTGTGAATATATCTGCTAGTTGTTGATCTGTTGGAACAAAATGCAATTCCACTGTACCTTCCATCACATGTTCCTTTATGAAATGATACCTAATGCTGATGTGCTTTTTCATTGAGTGTTGAACTGAATTTCCTGTCATAGCAATAGCACTTTGATTATCATAGTAAATAGGTAGTTTAGAACATTCTAACCCATAGTCCAGTAACTGATTCTTCATCCAAAGAATCTGTGCACAACAGCTTCCTGCAACAATATTTTCTGTTTCTGCAGTTGATGTGGAAATTGATTTCTATTTCTTGCTAAACCGAGAATCTGCCTCCAAGAAATTGGCAGCTTCCACTAGTGCTTTTCCAGTCTATTTTGCATCCTGCAAAATCTGCATCTGAGTAACCTATTAGCTTAAAATCTGATTCCCTAGGATACCATAATCCTAGATCAGCTGTACCCTTGAGGTACTTGAAAATTCTTTTCACAGCTATTAGATGAGGTTCTCTTGGATCAGCCTGAAATCTTGCACAAAGATAGGTATCATACATGATATCTGGTCTACTTGCAGTTAAATAGAGTAAAGAGCCGATCATACCTCTGTAGTTAATAATATCTACTGATGCTCCAGTATCTTTATCTAACTTGGTGGCAGTGGCCATGGGAGTTGATGCAGTAGAACTGTCTTGCATTCCAAATTTCTTGAGTAGATTTCTGGTATACTTGGATTGACTGATAAAAGTACCTTCTTCATTTTGTTTGACTTGAAGTCCCAGAAAATAACTCAACTCTCCCATCATACTCATTTGATATCTTGACTGCATTAACTTGGAAAATCTTCCATAAAGTTTTATATTTGTAGAGCCAAAGATGATATCATCAACATATATCTGTACCAAAAGTAAGTCATTTCCATGGTTGAGGTAGAATAAAGTCTTGTCAATTGTGCCTCTGTGAAATCCACTTTCCAGAAGGAATTGAGTCAGAGTCTCATACCATGCTCTAGGAGCTTGCTTAAGGCCATAAAGTGCTTTGTCAAGCCTGTAGACATGATTTGGAAATTTTGGATCAACAAAGCTCGAAGATTGTTCAAAATATACCTCTTCTTCCAATTCTCCATTGAGAAAAGTACTTTTCACATCCATTTGAAAGACTTTAAACTTCTTCTGAGCAGCATAAGCCAAAAAGATTCTTATGGCTTCCAATCTAGCAACTGGAGCAAATGTTTCATCATAGTCAATACCCTCATGTTGAGAGTAACCTTTAGCAACCAGCCTTGCTTTATTCCTTGTTATTATGCCATCACTGTCAGTTTTGTTTCTGAACACCCATTTTATGCCAACAATGGACCTGTTCTTTGGTCTTGGCACTAGGGTCCAGACTTTATTTCTTTCAAATTCATTTAACTCTTCCTGCATTACTTGCACCCAATCAACATCTTGAAGAGCTTCTTCCACTTTCTTTGGTTCAGTCTGAGATATAAAGAAATGATAGAGACATTCATTTATTGTTGTTGTTCTAGTTCTGACACCTGCTTCAGGATCTCCAATTATTAAGTCAGGTGTATGTGATTTAGTCCACTTCCTTGTAGATGGAAGTTGATCTCTAGAACTGGATCCTCCCCCATGATCCATGCTGTCTCCATCAACATTTTCTGATGCTCTCCCTGAAGTTATGCTCTCTGAGATTCCAGAATTTGAGTTAGATCCTTCAGGAATTGAAGAATTAGAGTTTCCAGAATTGTCAGAATTTGGCTCATCAGAACTTGATGAACCAGAACTTGAAGAGCCAGTGAATGGTTCTGATGCTTCTTGAGAGTCTTGAGATGTGGTATGATCATCAGCTTGCTCCCCCTGAATAGGTGCAATTTCCTTTGGAGCAGTTACCACAGTTTCAATGACATCAGAATTTAACCCGTCGGAACTTACAGGTTCAGGATTTAGGTCATCAGAATTTACAGAATCAGAATTTACATTTCATTTTCAAATCTCAGCTGATCATGATCATTGAAATCTTCAAGTCCAGAAATCTTTTTATCATCAAAAGATACATTGATAGATTCCATGACAATCCTTGTTCTTAAATTGTAGACTCTGAAGGCTTTTGTGGAAAGTGGATATCCAACAAAAATTCCTTCATCAGCTTTTAGATCAAATTTCGACAGCTGTTCAGGATGAGTCTTAAGAACAAAACACTTGCATCCAAATACATGAAAGTATTTCAGATTTGGCTTCTTTTTTCTTCACCATCTCATATGGTGTTTTCCATGCTTGTTTATGAGTGTAGCATTCTGTGTAAAACAAGCAGTCTGCACAGCTTCAGCCCAAAAATAGGTTGGTAGCTTTGCTTCATCAAGCATAGTTCGTGCAGCTTCAATAAGAGTCCTGTTCTTTCTTTCTACAACTCCATTCTGTTGTGGAGTTCCAGGTGCAGAAAATTCATGCTTTATTCCTTGCTCTTTTCAGAACTCTTCTATGATTGAATTCTTGAACTCAGTGCCATTATCACTTCTTATTATTTTAACAGAATCTTTGACTAACTTATCCAGCTGTCTGACATGATCACTTAGAGTATATGCAGTTTCATTCTTCTTGTGCAAGAAATACACCCAAGTGTATCTTGTGAACTCATCCACTATAACCATAGCATATTTCTTCTTTGCAATAAACATGATATTGTTTGGACCAAATAGATTAACATGCAGTAAGTGATAAGGCTAAAGAATTGAGGATTCAGTTTTGCTCTTGAATGAAGATTTTCTTTGTTTTGCCTTTTGACATGAGTCACAAAGACCATCAGGAGAAAACTATTGATTTTGGCAGTCCTCTCACAAGATCTTTCTTTACTATCTCATTTATGTTGTTGAAATTTAAATGAGAGAGTCACTTGTGCCAATTCCAGCTTTCTTCAATTGATGCTCTGCTTAATAGGCAGATTGCAGAACCATCAGAATTTGTTAAAAGTCTGGCTTCATATATGTTACCATGTCTGTAACCTTTCAGAACCACTTTGCCTGTAAAATTACTTACAACTTCACAATGTTCTTCAAAGAAATCCACATGATAACCTCTGTCAAAAATTTGACTCACACTTAGCAGATTGTGTTTAAGTCTTGAGACAAGAGCTACTGTTTCAATTATGACATTACCAAGATTGATATTGCCATATCCCAGAGTCTTTCCCATGTTTAAATCTCCATAAAAAACTCCTGGGCCAGCTTTCTCCACAAAGTCTGATAGCAGGGCTTTATTTCCAGTCATATGTCCTGAACATCCACTGTCCAGAACCAGGATGTTTTTTCTGTTGCCCTGCAATCACAAAGACCACTATTGATTAGTTTTAAGGACCCAGACTTGCTTGGATCCTTTGGCCTTGTTAAGTTTGTTAGTATTTGCAGCGGATTTAGTTTCAGAGTTTATGCTAACATGCTTTTTATCAGACTTTATATCAAACTTTGCATCAGAATTTACACTAGAAAGAATTACACTAACTTTCTTTACAGAAGGTTTTATTTCATAATAATCATAGTACAAACTATGATATTCCTTACAAGTAAAATAGAATGCCATAAACTACCACAATGAAAACTAAGGATTTTGTGGTTTAAACCTAACAAACTAACTCTTAACTCCTGATCTAGGAGGTAGGTAGTTTATATCTTTATTTTTCCTGCAAAAAGAAGTAAGATGGTTAGAGTTTCCACAATTATAGCACTTCTTTCTAGGAGCATTAGGAACATGCATATAATTATTACTTTTATTCACACCTTCCTTTCCATTCCTATTTTTCCTAGCTTCCTTTACCTTGTTCACATTTTTAATCTCTTTCAGCTTATACTTAAGCTGCTTCTTTGTCATTAAGCCAATGTTTACCAAAGCTGGTTTATCCTATTTTAATTTGTCAGAAGTTGACTTTTCTTTGACTTCTGTTTTAGAGTCTTTCATCTTTTCAGAATCAGACATAACCGTTTTTGCAACAAATTTAACAGGATTCACCTTTGGCTTTTCAGTCTGTTTGATAGCAATTGGCTTAATTGGCAAAGTCCCTTTCTCACTTTTACCATCTTTATAACCTAACCCCTCTTTCCAGTTTCCACTACTTAGAATATTCAGAGTTGTTTTGCCTGAGTTAGTCCAAATCCTGATGATTCCTCTTTTTTTTCTAATTCAGTTTTTAGATAATCATTCTGTTTAAGCAATTCATTCTTAACATACACAGCATTATCTCTCTCTGTCTGAATAGTGTTCATCTTGACTAACTCTTCTTCAAGATAGCTATTTCTATTTTTGTACTTTAGATTTTCAGATTTTAATCTTTCATTCTCTAAAGTCTGATCTCTATAGCTAATATAAATGTTTTTCAAAAATAATCTCAACTCAGTAATATCTTCTATATCAAAAGTAAGAGTTGATAGAGGTACCTTTAGTTCAGTAGCATCAGAACTGCTATCAGCATTTGCCATTAACGCATTATTTACCTCTTCTTCAGATTCTGAAGTGTCTGCCCAGTTTTTCTTCTTTGTGATAAGTGCCTGGCCTTTATCACCTTTTCCTTTCTTGCAATCAGGAGAGTGTGGCCTTTTTCACCACAATTGTAGCATTTGACATTTGAGTTGTCTCCTCTGTCAGACTTCCTCCTTTTCCTTCAGTCTTTCTGAACCCTTTCTTGTCAGAACTTCCACCTTTTCTGGAAAACTTCTTACCCTTTTCTAAATTTCTTATAGGCTATCTTTGTGATACCCTTCACCATAAGAGCACACAGTTGCACCATCTCTGCATCAACATTGACTTCAGATAAATTTTCAAGTTCTGAATCATCATCATCAGAATTTGATGACTCTGAATCAGACTGTATGATGAGATCCTTTCCTTTTGCCTTCCTAGAGACAATTGGCTTTTCTTCAGTCTTTAAAGCAACAGTCTTAGACTTCCCTCCATGCCTCTTCTTTCTTTGCTCCATCTCAAGTTCATGAGTCTTAAGCATCCCATTGATTTCATCAAGAGACATATCAGCAAGTTTATAGTTGTCTCTTATTGTCGTAGCTTTCAAATCCCACTTTTCAGGAAGAGCTAGTAGGAATTTCAGATTTGAATCTTCTGGATCATATTCCTTATCCACTAGTGACAGATCATTCAACAGCTTTGTGAATCTGTCATATGTATCAGTTAGTGACTCATCAGCTTTTGAGTCAAAGTGCTTATACTCCTGTGTGAGTATTGTCTTCCTGTTCTTTTTTATAGCATTGGTTCCTTGACATCTCATTTCCAATGCATCCAAGATTTCTTTTGCAGTCTTGCATCCAATCACCCTGTTTGACATGACATTGTCAAGTGCACTATGAAGCAAGTGTCTTACTTTTGCATAATTGCCTAGTGAAGAGATGTCTTCAGTGGTGAGTTCTCTCTTTTCTTTAGGAATCATCTTCTGTGGCTCATTCCCAACTGCAACAAAAAGCTTTATGGGCTTGTGTGGATCATCATAAATTCTGTCTAAATATTCTGGATCTGTAGCTTCCAGAATTATGGCCATCTTCACACTCCATACAGGGTACTCAATCACCTTGAGTATAAGAACCCTGATGGTTTCATATCTAATGGTGTTTTGAATGGGTTGAACCTTTGCAGGTTCATGAGGGTCTTGTGTTTTTAATTGATCAGACATGATTGATTGTTTGTTTGGATCTTAACTGTTTGTAAGCTTAATAGATTGGCTCTGATACCACTTGTTAGGTCTCAATGATACTATAGAAGGGAGTTGAATATAGTATCTTCAATCAATTCAATTATGAACACAAGTATGTAACAGAAAACAAGTTTATTCAATATATCAAACTCTGTTATAGTAGGTTTAATCTACTCTCTCAGTGATGTATGATATCACTAAGAGCTGCTAGGGTTACAATGAATAATATTCTCGTGAATGATAACACATATAGTGTAAACCCTAATCTGTGTTTATATACTACACAGTTACAAGATATCTCCTAATTGATATGATAATGATTCCGTTTCCTAGAATACATCAATAAGAGATTATCTACTACAGTCCTATAGTTGTCCAATTCTTCATGCATATCTTTACTTCTTTAATCCAGATCCTCTCCTGTAAATCAACTGCTTTTCTTATCTGAAGTGTACCCGCACTTAAGTCCTAATATAAGTTCTGACACCTTAAGTTCTGATAACTTCCTATCTTCAGTAAGTTCTGATTTCCAGTTAAGTTCTGATACTAAGTTCTGAAACTAAACAAATCAGATTAGACATGAAATCACAAATATTTCTAACATTTGGAAATACTGAGTCCAGGATTCTGGAAAATATTCGTGCATTACATCTCAGAATGAATCATTCTTGACAAGTTGCTAGAAAATTAAGGTAAAGTATACCTCTCTCAATGAAAGTATCTGTCAAAGTTCCATCTGCGTATTCTCGGGGTTCCTGCTTGCTTAATGTACTATTCATATCTTTATCAAGGGTGAAGAACAAATCTGTAAAACTAATATAAAGAATATAAGAAAAAGAAGTAATAATATAAAAGTATTTATTAGAATATAATTTAGTCAAACCAAGGAGCAATTCACGAAGAGAAATATGATGTCCAACAGCACCTAACTATGTGATTTTAAAACAATAATGTAATGTAATGTTACATACATAATTTCTCCTCGTGCATTCCCTGTAAAATTTAAGATACCAGATAAAGTGGAATATTTCCTCTCTCCCTGCAGAAAGTAGTTAAATCTAAGATTGTTGTTTCAGTTTGCAGACATATTAAGTTTATCTAAACAAACTTGCTCTACATGTAAAGGAACACGGAAAAGAACAAACCTTTAGAGCTGTCTGCTTTAATAGAATATCATTCGACTTAAACATAAAGGCCGCAACTGTTAGGCACAAAACACGCGCTAATAATTTATGCAAGTATACGTGTTTGTAAGTAATATAGAATAATTTCTAGTTCGTTCCCACAGAGACTCAGACTAATTATGTTCAATTAACTTACGCACCAATGTACGGTTACTTCCCAATGTCAAAATAATAACACTTAAGATTGATTAACTAATTATTAACTACAGTTAACTACGAGAATAAAACACTTAAATAACACTTGAATTAACAATATCAAACACACATGAAATCATAACTTCATTACTACTTCCTTCAATAGTCATTACTCTTACCCTTAGTATGTATTGGTGATGATATTAATCGAACAACACGAAACTGATAAAAGCCAACTTTCGTTGTACTAATACCATTCTACCAAATATCCACAATTAAGATAGAAGTTGAATAGACATCAGTTATGTTGAGACCCTATATGTCTACATAATTTGATAACATAACGATTTAAGTGCAAGTTATTCATTATGATTACACAGGGCAAGTAAAATGGTTAGAGTTACCCACTAATCATGCATACACATACATGAACCTATGCTAGCATGACAAGTTCTAAATCTCAAGATCCACTGTCACTTCACAAGAGATTAACATACTATCTTATCTGTTCGCGACACATATAAGACGAATAAGCACAACCTATGCGAGATATCATACAATCATCACACACCAAGGTATAGAACAACTAACTAAAGAAATTCATAGTAAATCCGTTACGACCTTATGATCATGATTAGCCCATGATAGAACTCATCGTCATTATGGGTTCATATGAAAACATGATAATAACACACAATATAATCTAATAAAAATACTTATTAAAACCAAAGTATGTCACAAGAGTAATAAGGTTCAAAGTAAAGAAAACTAGCATCCACTGTTACAACGAATAAAAGAATCACAAGAAAATGTATGATTCCTCTTCTTCATTGCGATGTACTAAAACGGTCTTCTTTCTTCTCTCCTTGCTCCTTACTTGATACCACACCTCGTGAAACGTCTCTGAAGATTACTTGTATAGAAGCCCACAAGAGCCAGCCATCTCAGAAGTCCATCAGAATAAGAAGTGTAAAAATCAGATTTTAATTTCCCATCTCCGGGCGGCCGCCCCAGCTTCCCAGGCGGGCGCCCCAGCTCCGAGGTGGCCACCCCAGATCCTGAGCGTGCGCCTAGCAGGCTACTAGAAAATATCACATTCTGCTCCTGATTTCTGCTGCATTCTTCTCCTAACTTCCCACAACCAATGCCAAGAACTTCCTAGGCTTATTTTTGATGAAATCTTCCTACATACGCAAGTTATACCCTGAAATGTAAAACACTAGAAAAAATACATCAAATACACAAAATACTTGATTTCAAGACATCAATTCAAGCCATTATAAGACGTTCTAAGTGGTATAAAATGCCACTTATCACACCCCCAAACTTAAATCGATGTTTGTCCTCAAGCTTCAAAGACTCAAAAATAAAGCAAAAACATGCATGAATGCAAACTACATGAAATGCAGCGATCTCCCTCACAATGACTAAACCAACCAACTCATGACATCTCAACAAATGCAATTAGGCAATTAAGGTCAATCAAACCACGCAAGCTAACATATAACTAGAAACGTGGTGTGTGCGGATGCTTAACAGACATGCTTCAAAACTAGATCAATTATCATGACTCGATTATCCTCAAGGCAATCACATGATTATACGAAGAATAAATTCCAGACACAAAATGACTTATAACACTTCAAGATCACTAGAGCTTATTACGGAATCATGCTTTTATTCAACACAATAAACAAATGCTTATTTGATCGTGCAATGAGTGAGGTCCACAAAAGACTTATGAAATGGCATCCATTTAGCGAGCGTTAGGTTAGCGGATCCCAGACTATAAAAGCCTTATGTCACTAGGCACAAAGTCCTCTAAGAACTTAATAACTCGAATACCAAAAAGCCCACTCGTGATCAATTATGCATTAAACCATAATTTTTTTCTTCTTCTTTTTTTTCGTATTTTTTTTCTTTTTTTTTTCAAATTTCTGAGCAAGTGCGGTTCGCTCCATCTTGCTCAACCCTAGACTATTCGCATAAAAATACGAGCCGGCTACTAGCCATTTGACGCATATCCACAATTAGCAATGAATTCCAATTTTCACTCCAATTTTTTCTTTTCATGCCTTTTATCATTAAGAGCCTATCATAAATTCTAAGCATAATCAATAGATTAACCTCAAAAACCTATCAAACCATGACAACAATCTAGTCCTTAAGCATACTCTAAGACTTAGTGAAATTATAAGTGTTTCTAGCATGCATGTCAATCTACAAGATTCAACATCACTCTAACGCTATCACTACACTCGTATCAATATCACAAATCAATCGGTAAAGCAACACAAAAGGGATCATGATATATGCATGAGCTAAATGACATGATAAATAAAGCTATAAAATAAAAAAAAACTATATGGAAAAAATATGCAACTATATGAACTAAACTATCATGAATATGCAACTACATAACACACACAAAATTATGCTCCTTAACTACCACCCCCAAACTTAAAATCTTCATTGTCCCCAGTGAAGGTAGTAGAAAGGAACACAGGGTATACCTACTCAAAGAAATCATCATCATCACCCTCAGAGGGTGGAGTATCAAGAGGCGGATAAGCAGAGTCCTCACCAAAAACGGGCCACTGGATGTCAGCTCCAAGGCCTCTGAAAGCAGTCCCAAGTGCGAGGGTGAGCTCCTGAGCAAACCTACTCTGCGACTCGTACATCGCATCCATCCTCCTGGATAGCCTCCTACACTGAGCATCAGCCATCCCTGAACCAGCACCTTCCTGGGCTCTAGAAGAGCCTGCCTCATCACGAGCCTGACTGGGCCTAGCCATAGTAGAACCAGCTGCTGGTCATCCTCCTGGAAGACGATATCCCAAACTATGGTCTTCGGGCTCTCCACCCGTCCACTCCTGCATCGCATTTAGAGTCGCTGAGTCAATAGGAGCGGACGGCATCTGCAGCTGCTCATCAGAAGGCCAGTGAACTCCAACTGCTCAGCACAGCTTCCTGATAGTAGATGCATAAGGGATGTTGCTTTGTGTCCTCCCCCTCAAAAACTTCAAAATCCCTTGGTAAATGAACTCATCAAGGTCCACATAATACTCCTCATTCAAGATCCCCTATAACAACCTTGCTCTCTCAACTGTAACCTCATGTGCATGCGAAGAAGGCAAAATATTAGCATAAATAAAGGCATTCCATGCACGGGCATACCTGTTCATCGCAACCGCCGAAAAAGAACGATACTCGTTAGATCCCGTCTTAAACTTCCACACCGTGCCCAGCTGACAGAGAGTAGCACAAATCAAATCCAAATCAAAATCCTCGGGAGTCTTCTCATTCCAATTTTCCTCCTCGGGCTTCTTTTGTCGCTGTCCAATCACACGGCGAATCGCCGCGGGCTGATAATCAACAGTAAGCCCACGAACAATAGTAAACCCATTCTTGTCCACCTTTGCGTTCGCATAAAACTCGCGAACCACACTCATTGGAACCGCCACCGACGACTCGCAAAAAGAAATCCACCCTTTCTCAGTAATCATTGGTAATAACTCACCATCCCTCCCCGATGGTAAAAATCCCCTCTCCTTCAGAATCGGCTTAGTCAGAAGCCTAGTATACTCCTCCTCAGCAGCCCTATCCACCAAACGGGGCCTCGCAGCAGTTCCCCTCGAAGAATCAGCAGTAGGAACGGTGCTGCTGCTATCAATAGTTCGAGATCTCTTAGGTGCCATTGAAATTGAGAAAAAGTGTTTGAGAGTTGTGTTTTGAGTGTGGGAGAGATTTTTGAAGTTGAAAGTATATGGGAGTGTATATGGAGGTGTTGTGTGTATATATAGGGTAGGATTTAGGCTTAGAATTAGAGTAGGAGTGGGGTTTGTGGGAGAGAAAATGTGGGTTGGTGGGTTGTTTGCTGTGGGTTTTTATGTTTTTTTTATAAGGACGAAAAAAAAATTTGACAGAAGGGTGCCAAGCGGCCGCCCGGGATTTCCAGGCGGGCGCCCCAGACTCCAGGCGGCTGCCCGGAATTTCCAGGCGGGCGCCCCAGGGGTTTTTGGAAAAAAAAATATATGCCCATATTTTCATATTTTTTTGGGTTTTTGGATATGGTATAACTTCTAAAAGTTCCTAAAGTCTCAAATCTTGGGTTGCCTTCTAAGAAGCGCTTCTTTTACGTCATTAGCTTGACGTAGAGGAGTTCGATCAAGTTGACAATAAAACGGCGCTAACCACTCCCCGGTTTGCCGTGTCCCCATAATAATGCTTCAATCTTTAACCATTAACCTTGAATGCTTGGCCCGGATCGTTCTAAAAAATCTCCACATTTTAATAAAATGCCACTTATCAGTAACCCACATTGTAAGAAGGAAGCCAGTGACACATTTTAATAATATCGAAACTAATAGATTATTAAAACAATTATATATGCAACAAATAAATTTTTGGTTATGAAGACTTATTGGTGTAGGAAACATGTGAAACTCAATGGTGTAATTCTTAGAATATATATGGCAACAAAATGGCATACGAGAGTACGAGACCGAGCATAATTGACATTATGAATTAGTTTAAACAAGAACTACGAAGCCAAATCACAAGACTAACTATAGCAAGTCAAGGAACCACCATCTTAAAGAAAGAAATGATTCACTCTCAACATTAGGCATTGAGATAATCACCTAATGACACTAGTAACTGTAGCATTTCTTCCAGTAAGCAGAGCCTTTAAGGCGATCGTGCAGGGAAGAGAAATCGCTCACTAGAAATTGTATGATATTACATTTAAAACTGGTCAAAATAAGAAGAGACCAACTCTATGTGGCTAAAAGGCTTGGGCCAAGATAGCTACGAGTAACTACTACTTCGAATTTAAGAAAGCATCCCAAGCTATATGAGCAAATAGCAGTAACATGCCTAAAAATCAGAATTGTACATGTACACCACAATTTTCAACTAAAGATGTGAGCTTCTCAGAAGTTGGTGTAATACAAAGTTATTTTTAATATATATACACACATTTATACAAGTTAATAAAAGTGTTGGCCGCCATAGAGACTATATAATATTCATAAACTCTTCACAAAACTGTTTCCCTAAATTATTATTTTTTTAATTTTTTTCTTGCTAATAGAATAATATCTACGAATATAACCGTATAACTAGATGCCTAAAATGTAAAAACTATAAACAGTCTAAAATAGTGCGCTCAACATAAACATTAGATATGTATCTCGCATATATTAGGCATAAGTTGTATTAGAAAGTGATGTCTGAATTGCCATACATATCGGTTTTATCTGGAGCGATGTTGAAAGTATTGTTTCACATCAGTGACACAAGAAACTGATATCTAATGGGCGATGTCTATTAACAAATTTCTAGTAGTTTGTGCTACATGACTTTATTGTGACTAAGTATATATGCCCAAATCCAATATATCTAGGCTCTAGCAAGACCTATTCCATATCCAGATAAAAGTAAAGGGACATGCCCACATGATTGTAGGAACAAATAACTTAAATTAACACTCTAACTAACTGCATTGACTCTATTTACATGATTTTTTTTTTGAAAATTTTTCAATAGGTAGGTTATGCTTGAAGGAGCTATTTAGGCTAAAGTAGTGATGGATGACCCTCTGGCCTCTGGCCTCTGGCTTAGGAAAAATTAACTCACTCTCAATGTATTGACATTTATTATACACTATTTACACCTAACCTGTATAGGGTATGAAGTCATTAAGGCACGGTTTGCTTATACACTATATAACAAAACTTTTAATATCCAAAATATCACAAGAAGCCAAAAAAATAGTTTTAATGTCTAACTAGTATCTGAACCAGCATACTTGGAGACATATTTCTTTTTTTTTATTGTGTAACAATAGGTTTTTAAATTATTTCAAATCTAAAATATGTCCAATATTAACTTATGTTGTTACTCTATGTGATTTATATACAGACAGAGGTTTGCCATATTTATCAAAATTAAGGTAAAAATCACACTATACTTGATCCTTGCATAGTGGACAGTCTAATTGCAGATAAAATAAGAGATATCCAGAGAAGTGTTTATGTCATCATTCCAAGAGATTGGTGTTACAGGGCCAGGTATTCTCATAGATACCAATTAGAATTATAACACTTTTTCATGAATACTCTTAGCTACTAAGCTATTTTTCTAAAAAAAATACACAGTTTAGTTTCTGGTATCTAGAGGTAATCAGTCATTTTTTAAGTGTTTACAGTTTATCTAGCCATATCTTGAACATATACGTGTCTGACCAATCCCTCTGATCTTAACTATTTTGATATAAGATATTCATGTTCACATCATAGTGTAAGCAGGTAGTAATAATATAGAGTTATCTGTAGGGCACAAACACTAAAATTGATTTGATTAACTTCACGACATAACTCTTCTATACTTCATAATATTGAACTTAGAGAAACTCCTGCAACTTATAGATTTCAAAAGTCTTCTTCCTTCAATTTTCTACTTGAACAATCTTCATTGAACTTTGTTAGTCCCTTAACAATATAGCAAGAATTACAGAAGGGGGGTTGAATGGAATTTTTGAACCTTTTTCTTAAAATAAAAATATTCAAACTCGAATATAAATATAAGTGTATTAATTAGCACAATGCGGAATAAAAACTTAAGTGAATCAAAACACAAGTAATTAAAAACAAGAGTCTTTAAAAACTTTCTGGTGGATTTAAACAATTCCACCAGAGATATATATTATATCGAGAGAACTCTGTGTGCAAGAATGCTCACAGCTGCTTACAAAATATGAACTACTGAGAATACTGAGAAATGCTAATGATTCTGCTTACAAATGTTTCTCATTTTTTTTTGTATCTCAGATCTTAGTTTCTATTTGCTACTTCTTGGTTTATATATTACCAAGTTACAAAGTCAAAAGATAGGATCATTATAAAAACTATCGGGTCTAATGCTTTGTTACTTTTTTCTCTATTACCCAGTTAATAGGCTTCCTCATTCCATTTGCATACACTTCGACGCATGTGACCAGTTGTTACTGTCAACTGATATTTGAATTCTTTATCCGTTGAGTACATGATCATCCATCGACTTTATGATCATCCATTGATTGCTTCATTGATCATCCGTCGACTACTATATTAAACATTCGTTGATAGCTATTTGATCATCCGTCAATGGCTTTGTTAATCATCTGTCGGTAGCTATTTTGGCACTTGACTTCAATTCATTTATGCAGAATTACAAGACATCATCTATGTATAATTAATCAACCTATTCTGCATATCTAGTTAAAGTCAACATGACTTATGCTACTACATAATCTATACAAAGGTGTATGCAGAAATGTGCTACAAACTCATTATTACATAAGCTACTCACTCGATGGATAATAAGTCATCATCCGTCGGGACTATAATGATTTATCCGTCGGGACTATAATCCTTATCCGTCGAGTGCTACATTATTTCACTAAGTAAAATCTACTTAGGTGTTTTGTTTATGTAATCATCAAGTACACAACATATGCACAACAATCTCCCCCAATTTATGTCTACTGGAATTGTAGCCATAAATTAAGAGATACTTGATGATAATAAAACACCCTAAACATACAGCTTTAAAGAAAAGTAGATAATACTGAAAAGTGCTTCAAATAATAAAATGTACAAATTTTAGCTCACAGTCATTTTCAAGATGCTCCTCTTAGCCTGAGCAGATTTTTCTAGTTTCTTGAAGGTCTGGATCTTCTTCCAAGCTTTCTGTTATTTTCATCAATCTGATTTTGGAGCTGCCTGTAGAATTCCATTTTATCAGATTCTGAGAGATTTAGCTTTTCTTGCATTTCCAAGAGAGACTCATTGCTGGAGATGCTCAATTGATCTTCTAATCTGAAGAATCTTCTCACCCCTTTGTCATCTAAGAACTCCATTATCCAGTAGGGCCTTAGATGCACTCTTCTCCCTGTGTATGGGATGATAAGAGTCTTTGGGAGTGCATCTTTAGCTCTAACACTCCTTAGTTCTTCAATCTTCTTCAATACTAGTCTTCTTGCTATCTTCTTGAAGGATGAATAAACTTTAATCAGTACAGCTTGGCTCCCTTGAAGAATCCTGTGAAGTGGCCACTGAATCTCCTTTTTTCCTTTGTAGTTGAACACTAACCTTTCAGGTAGGTTCCTGTATGCATCAATAATTCTTACTTCATCTAGTTCATCCAGACAGAGGTTTAGATCAGAAAATTCTTTGATGTCACACAAGTATAAGTAGTCTCCCTTATTGACTATGGGCTGAGCTTTAACTACAGACTTGGATTTTAGAGGTGACAACTTCACTTTCTTGACTGCTCTTGACTTTGTCCTTTTTGGCTTGCTAAGGATTGGTAGATTGAAGTCTGGAATTGGTATGTTCTCCCATTCTATTAGCTCATCCTTGGGCACAATAGGTTCACCATGAATATTCCTGTAGGGATCCACCACCTTTATGTCTTCAAATACCACAGAGGGCTTTGATGCTTGAGTTGTAGCTGGTGTGGATACCTTAGGAAATTGATCTTCCAATTCCTTGTCAATAATATCCAGTTTCCTTTTAGTTCTTTTAGCCAATTGCTTCTTTCTTAGAGATTTCTTCTGTTCTTCAACTTGCTTCCTTGATTCAGTTGCTTCAGATGGTTGAGAGGGAATTTGTTGTGATGAATTTACAGCATGTAGCTTGGCCAAGATAGCAATATGCTCTCTCTTTTGTTTAGCCTTTTTAGCATCTAGAGTAGCCTGCTTCTTTTCCTGCTTCAATCTAGCTTTTTCTTCTCTCTTTGCTTGAGCAAATTGAGGGTGTCCAGCCACCACACAAATTTCTTTCCCATTTCTGAAAATCTTAGCAATCCTCCTTTTAGAAACTGAATCAGCTGGATCTTTATAGAAGACAATTGACCTTGACAGAAGCTTCTTCTCATCAGGCTTGGGTGTCTCATACACAGTGTCCAAGGGGTTCTTCAAGGATGATTTTGAGTAGTTTGCCCTTGGTTTAAGAATCATTTCAGCCTTTGGAGACTTGATGCAGGAAGATTGTCCTCTTTCCAGATAGTTCATGCTCATCTCATTCACACTAATTTGCTTGACTTGAGAGTGATGGATGGCTGACGTAAATAGCTCCTTGACAAGTTCAAACTTTTTCTATATCTCATCATCAATCTTCTTCCAGTTGACCAAACTAAACTGTTCTTTCTCAGCAACTTTCAAGTTAGCTGCTGCTGCTTGAATCAGATCTATACCATCTGCAACTAGTGGCTTTGAGACAGTAATTGAAGGCACAATTACTTTACTGATTTGTATATGAAGTTTCTCCCCCTCACTTGGTCCTTTCTCCCCCTTTTTGTTATCATCAAGTTGAGGAGTCAAGCCTTGTGCTTTAGCCAGTTGCATTAGAAGACTGGTCTGAGACTGTTGATTTTGAAGAATAGTGGCCACAGAGTTTTCAATAACTTGAACTCTGTCCTCTAATTTGGCCAGTTTCTTTTCAGCATCTGATTCTCTTCTCAGTCTCAGGAGTAGATCCTGCATGGTACCATAGGGCATTATTGAATCCAGCTTCTCAGAATTGTAGGTCTTCAAGTCACCTATATCCTTTTTGAGTTCATCCACACTCAGATTTTGTCTTAATTGTTGTAGCTTCATGAGATGTATAAAATCTAGGTGGGCTTGAAGAATAGCCTTGGTACTAGCATTTGAGGTGTTCTGAATGGCCTTTTGGATAGACATGATTTGTTTGACTAAGGATACATTGAATTGTCCTGGTGTAGACTCCTTTGTCAATGCCCATTCAGGTAGATCTGGAATGGAACTTGGTCCTTCATCTCCCCCTAAGTTCATGCTTCCGTCAAATAAAATAGAGTCATCATCATTAGAATTTACTCCAAATTCTTCAGATGGCTCACCAGCTGTAGAAGACATTAAATTGACAGCAGCTTTATCCCTTTGTAGAGATTCTGAAGTATGTACTAGATTTACAGTCTTCTCTGCCTCCTCATTGCCCTGAGCAGCCAACAGTTGATAGGCTGACACAGGATGAGTAAAAGTGTCAGCATCCAAGGAAATGTTATCAATTACAGCTTTGTAATGTTGCTGAAATTGTCTTTCCTTTTCTACATCATCCATAATCATTGACTAATGAGCAATGGATGGATCCACCCTTATATCCTCTGTACCTGCTTTTCTCTCATGTTCTCTCTTTTGTTGCATCAGGGTCTCACCCTGGCTCCCCACCCTCACACCCTCACCTTCACCTACTAAGGTGGGACTCCTCTCACTCCCTTTTGCCAATCCTGAAGAAATGGATTGCAGATTTTCAATCATTTCCTCTCCTTTTGCCTGGGAGCAACCCAGCCTCTCACTCAAGACACTCTGCTCTCTCAATCCTAAGAGTGACTGTACAACCACTAAATCTTCTGAACTTGAAATAATTGAAGTTTGAAGTTGTGCAGAGATACTCGACGGATGAGTGATATCCATCGAGTGAGTGGTTTTGCTATCCGACGGATAACTGCTGTTAGGCTTATCCGTCGACATACAATCACTACTCGACGGATGAGCAATATTCGTCGAGAGAGTAGAAATGAATAAGGTGGGAAGAGAAACTATTGTTGACTCTGTGCTGATTGAAGAAATTTTAGGCACAGATGACACAACAGTTTCTGAAAGAATTGGCAAGTGAGCCAACAAATCATCTAAAAGATGATGCTCACTTGCACTGGATTTTGGCTTCCCCAACAGAGTTAAAGAAGGGGAATCAGGAATTGATGTGTTTATCATATCCACATCCAGAGAATTTGTTGGTGAGTATGGTGTTTGAAGTGCTTCTATAACTAGAGATTTTGGCTGTGACTCCACATTTATTGGAGCCACATCAAACTGAACTTGAGAAGGTGCAGTGACTGTGTCTTTAGCACCAGTTTGCACTGTGTGTGTATCCTGTGCATCCCCAGAGGTTTTAGATTTCTTCTTTCTTATATAAGTTTGGGGTGAGTTTGTGTCCCTTACCCTCTTGGCCTGTGCTCTTGGTTGAGAGCTTTGTTCAATAACTACATCCTTTTGGGAGGATGCAGCTAGAAGTGAGCTTTTATCCTTTTTAAGCACTGCAGTTTGTTGGGAAACTGCAGTGTGGCTAGGCCGAGATTCACTCAACTCTCCAACCTTATTCTTGGGGTTTCTTTTATGTTAACCCCTTCCCTCACCTAACTTACCCTCCTTCACACTCCCCTCTTTGGCTTAGGTGGATTTTTCAACTGGCATCTTTTGAGAGATACTAGAGGGGGTTTTCTTTGATTTGGATTTGGAAATAGTAGTAGGTTTGGCAGCTTTGGTAGGCAATTGTTTGGTCATTGGTACAGTTGCCATAGCTACTCCTGAACTCAAAGAAATTGTGGAGGTTGGAATAGTTGTAGGGATGGATGAACTTACCTCACTTACCTGAGGTGCCTGCATTACAGGAAAGTAGAACATTGGCACATCCTTATGATGATTGGCCCTGTTCAAATCTGCAATGAGTCTTCTCTCTTGAACCCAACAATCCAGTTTGTTGTTAGGGTTCTCAAGCACAATCTCTTCATAGAGGTGGTTAGCCAATAACATAAGAAATCTAGCATAATACACATTCTTACCTCTTTTAGTTAACTCACCTAATTTAAAACCTAACTCAAACAAGACAAGGTCACTGAAATTATAAAATTTATCTGTAACTAGCATATATAGCATGTTAAGCATGGAAATATTCACTGAATCAAAATTACTAATCTTTCTTGAGAAAACCTTTGTAACTACATCACACAAGAAACTCCACTCCTTCCTAAGACCCATTCTCCTAATATCACTCAGTTTAGAAGTAGGAAGTGCATAGTGCATGGAATTAAGCATATTTATGATATCAGTGTCATTGTGTGGTGAAGTTACATTGTTATCAGAAATTTTGAAACATGCTTTTATCACATCACTATTGATATAGAATTCTTTACCTTTGATGGTTAGAGTGATGGTCTTGTCGGTGGAGTTATAGGTAACAGTGGTCCACATCTCTTCAACAACTTCAGAGAAGATTATGGGTGATTCCAGCATAGCATGATTGAGCTTGCAATTCTTGACAAAGTCCATCATCTTGTGATAGTCATCCGATTGCTGAATACCCTTGTTAACTAATGCAGTGAAATTGTTCTTCTCATAATTGAACCCAGTTTGAGACATAATCTTTACAACAGGTGCCATTATTTATAGAATAAAAGCTTGAAAAGAAGGAGAGTAAGTGCTTGAGAGAGAATGAAATTAGATCAGTTGAATTTGAGAATGATAAAAGAGAATAATTGCAATGAAATAAGCTTTTATACTATCTCAAAAATAACTGATAAAAATAATAAAGTAAAATAAAGTAACCAATAGAAATTGCCTAAAATAGCCGTTTAAAAATAAACTGTAAAAATTCCACTCATTATCCGTCATGTAATGATTACAAACTATAAGTATACTCGATGAATAATGTACATGAAATTAACGGCTGATATTAAGACAATTCGATGTATGAGGATAAACTGTTATCCGTCGAGACATAAAATATTCTAGAAAAGTAATTGATTTTTATTAGTAAATTGTATGTCGATGGATGACGAAACTCGATGGATAAGGGTCATCCCTCGAGATGTAAATATTGACTTAGCCAAAATTTCATCCAGGACTGAAAAATCAATTAAATTTCTGGCTGCATATCAACTTGCAAAATAACTCAGATAGATTTAAGAGTAATTAAGCATACCTAACTCACTTACCAACCTTGAAAAGGTGGATTCATCCAGTGGCTTGGTAAAGATATCTGCAAGTTGCTTCTCACTTGGAACAAAATGTAGCTCCACAGTACCACTCATTACATGTTCCCTTATGAAATGGTACTTGATATCTATGTGCTTTGTCCTTGAATGTTGCACTGGATTTTCAGTGATGACAATTGCACTTGTGTTATCACAGAAAATTGGAATCCTCTCAACTTGCAAACCATAGTCCAGCAATTGATTTCTCATGCATAAAATCTGTGCACAGCAACTTCCAGCAGTAATATATTCAGCTTCAGCTGTAGAATTAGAAACTAATTTTTGCTTTTTACTGAACCAGGACACAAGCTTGTTTCCTAGAAATTGACATGTTCCTGTTGTACTCTTTCTATCAATTCTACAACCTGCATAATTTGCATCTGAATAACCAGTTAGATCAAAACCAGAATCTCTAGGGTACCAAATGCCAAGGTTTGGTGTTCCCTTGAGATAACTGAAAATTCTCTTAATAGCTATTAAGTGAGATTCTCTAGGATCATCCTGAAATCTAGCACATAAACAAGTAGCAAACATTATATCTGGCCTACTAGCTGTTAAGTACAGAAGTGAGCGAACCATGCCTCTATAACTTGAAATATTCACAGACTTTTCAGTAGTGTTTAATTCAAGCTTAGTTGTTGTGGCCATGGGAGTTTTTGCAGATGTGCAATCCATTAGATCAAACTTCTTTAAAAGATCAAACATATATTTAGTTTGACTAATGAATATTCCATCACTAACTTGATTAACTTGTAAACCAAGAAAGTAAGTTAGTTCTCCCATCATACTCATTTCATACTTACTTTGCATCAATTTGGCAAACTTTTTGCAAAGTTTCTCATCTGTAGAGCCAAAAATAATATCATCTACATAAATTTGAACAAGTATACTAGAGCCATTAACATTCCTGAAAAATAAAGTTTTATCTACAGTACCTCTTGTGAAGTGATTTTCCAAAAGGAACTTTGATAAAGTGTCATACCAGGCTCTAGGTGCTTGCTTCAGTCCATAAAGTGCTTTCAAAAGATAATAGACATGTTCTGGAAAATTTGGATCTTCAAAACCAGGAGGTTGACTGACATATACTTCTTCCTCCAAATCTCCATTCAGAAAGGCACTTTTGACATCCATTTGATAGACCTTAAAATTGGCATGGGCTGCATAGGCTAAGAAGATTCTGATGGCTTCAAGTCTTGCAACAGGAGCAAATGTTTCATTAAAATCTATTCCTTCTTGTTGACAATAGCCTTTAGCAACCAATCTAGCTTTGTTCCTAACAACTATGCCATTTTCATCCATCTTGTTTCTAAATACCCACTTGGTGTCTATTGGATTCTTTCCTTTAGGCTTGGGTACCAGCTTCCACACATTATTCCTTTCAAATTGGTTTAGCTCCTCCTGCATAGCTAATATCCAATCAGGATCCAACAAAGCTTCTTCTAACTTCTTTGGTTCTTCCTTGGAAAGAAAGCTGATGTATAGATATTCTTCTTGAGTTGCTCTTCTTGTTTGAGCTCTAGAAGAAACATCACCAATGATAAGCTCAAAGGGGTTATCTTTTATCCATTTCCTTTGTTGAGGTAGATTAGCTCTAGATGAAGAGACCTCATTGTTGTCTTGATGTGTGATTGAGTTTTGACTATTTGAAACTCCCCCTGAGTTTGTGGATCTTTGATTTGAGTAAGGGGAACTTTCTATAGGTGATCTGTATTGACTTCCTGCACCTTTTGAAAACCCAACGGATGGTGAATTTTGAGTACCGACGGATGAAGCAGGTTGTCTCCGGACGGATAACGCAGATTGCCTTCCGACGGATGAAGTATTGTGCAACTCGACAGATGTTGAGTTTTGTGCTTCATTGGTGGTAGATTTATCTACATTATCCTTAGATACATTCTCTTGATCACTTTCATCATCACTGTCATCACTAACCAACTCCACATTGTCAAATTTGAGGCTCTCATGGTAATCTCTATTTTTCAATCCTTCAATTGTTTTATCATCAAACACAACATGTATTGATTCCACAACAATATTGGTTCTTACATTGTAGACTCTATATGCTTTACCAACAGCATATCTAACAAAAATTCCTTCATCTACTTTAGCATCAAACTTCCCATTTTGATCAGTTTGATTTCTCAGAATATAGCATTTGCAGCCAAAGATATGAAAAAAGTTTAGAGTTGGCTTCTTGTTCTTGAACAATTGATAGGGAGTCATGCATCTTGCTTGATTAACCAGAGAAATATTCTAAGTGTAGCATGCAGTATTTACAGCTTCAGCCCAGAAATATGTTGGCAGTTTAGATTCTTCAAGTATTGTCCTTGCAGCTTCAATAAGTGATATGTTCTTCCTTTCCACTACTCCATTCTGTTGTGGAGTCCTTGCTGCTGAAAACTCGTGCATAATCCCATTTTCTTCACAAAATGCTCTCATGACAGAATTCTTGAACTCAGTTCCATTGTCACTCCTGCTTCTTCTAACCTTGAAATCAGGATGATTATTGACTTGCCTTATGTGATTGATGATGATTTCACTAGCCTCATCTTTAGACTTTAGGAAATATGTCCAAGAGAACTTTGAGAAATCATCTACAATTACTAGGCAAAATCTTTTCCTTGAGATGGACAATACATTGACTGGTCCAAACAAATCCATGTGAAGCAGTTGCAAAGGCTCTTCAATTGTTGAATCAAGTTTCTTCCTGAATGATGCTTTAATCTGCTTCCCTTTTTGGCAGGCATCACACAGTCTATGCTTTGAAAACTCCACTAGAGGAATGCCTCTTACCAGTTCTTTCTTTACCAGTTCATTCATGGTCTTGAAGTTTAAATGGGATAGCTTCTTGTGCCATAGCCAACTTTCATCTTGACTTGCTTTACTGAGAAGACAAGTTACAGATTCTGCATTAGATGAGTTGAAATCAGCTAGGTACACATTTCCTTTTCTCACACCAGTGATAACCACTTTGTTGTTTCTTTTATTAGTCACAACACAGGCTTCTGAGTTGAAGGTTACTGAATTGCCTTTATCACAAAGCTGGCTGATACTCAACAGATTGTGTTTGAGACCATCCACTAAGGCAACCTCCTCAATGATGACATTGTCCTTTGAAATCAAGCCATATCCCACAGTATAACCCTTGCTATCATCTCCAAAAGTAATACTTGGGCCAGCTCTCTCCTTGAACTCTGTGAGCAGGGTAGAATCACCAGTCATGTGTCTTGAACAACCACTATCCAAGTACCAAGGATTCTTTCTGTTTCCCTGCACACATCAAAATCAAATCAAGTTGATTTTGGTACCCAAGTTTCCTTGGGTCCTTCCTTGTTAGCTTTCTTTTTCTGTTTCTTAGGCCTTATTTCATTTGACTTAGGAATTTCAGATTCATTCTTAGTCATTTGAGTTGGGCCTTTGAAACCATTCATTGCAACAGAATTATCATGCATATTATGACTAACAAGAAATGGCATGCTATGGGTAAACATGTTATTCCAGTAAGAAATACTAAATGGCATTTGTGGCATACTATATGCAGCATAATAAGGATTAGGTGCAAATGGCATATTAGCAAATTGTGCATTCATGTTCTGTGTAGACATAGCATTAACAGGCATGGTATGCATGGCATTCATGTTAGGAAATTGAGGCTGCATAGACATGGAAGTAGGCATGGCAGATTTGCAATTAACAGACAGATGATTTACACTACCACACTTGACACAGATTTTTCTGGGAGCATATTTATTAGGTGTGTAGTTATTGTTTTTGTTAATCCCTACTTTACCATTCCTATTGCTTTTCCTTTTAGTCTCTGTTTTTACCTAAATCTTTTCAAGTCTGTCACTTAACTGTTTGATAGTCATGTGAACAATATTAGCCTTTTTCCCTTTCTTAACTTGACTTGACTCTCCTGAAATAAAGTTCTTGGAAACAGACCCATACTTCTCATTCAGCTTAACTAGTTTGGCTTTGCTAATGGGCTTGCTCACAGCCGACGGATGAGGATTTTCATCATTCGAACGATAACATTTTTTGTTTTCCGACGGATAGTCCTCATCATCCGTCGAGTTTACATCTGTTAGCAGTCCATCTACCAAATTAGGTTCTAGTTTCTCTTTGTTCTGTTTCCAGGATTCATCACAGAAAGACTCGATTCCTTGAACTTTGGTGATTGGAGCATGGACATCCCTGGATGTTTTCCATGCTTTAATCACCTCTTGTTCACGCTCGAGCCGCTTCTTTAAAATTTCTTCCTTTTTCAAGGACTCAGTTAATTCCTCCTTAGCAATCTTACACTCAATTCTTAATTTCTCAAAATCAATAAACTGAGACTCAAGCACATTATTCCTCTCACTTAAAAACATATTGTTTTATTTGATTCAATCTGTTTTTAAGTGAGAGGAATAATGTGCTTGAGTCTCAGTTTATTGATTTTGAGAAATTTCTTTAGTAAGAGACTTAAGTGTAACATGCAAATGATATAATTCTGTAGACATGTCATTTATGGCATCATTACACTCAGCTTTAGATAAATGTGCAAGGTTTGTGGTAATTACCTGATTGCTTGAGGAACTTGTCTCTGTCTCATCAGACTTGGCCATTAGGGCTAGATTGACATAGCTGACATCTTCATCTTCATCCAGACCATGTGTTGCCCAGTCATTTTCTTGTGTAATAAAAGCCCTTTCCTTTTGCTTGAGTAGATCAAAATATTTTTGCTTATAATCCACAGACTCAAACTTTTTCTTACTGGAATCTGACTTCCTACACTCACTGGCAAAATGCCCTGCCAAGCCACATTTAAAACATTTGAATTCTGACTTATCCACCATGTTTCTATTTGGCTTGGTTGTTATTAAGTTCTTCTTGAACTTGATCTTGGAAAATCTCCTGGAAAGAAATGCTAGGTGCTCATCAATGTCCTCCATGTCATCTTGGCTCAATGAATCTTCACTTTCTACTGCAAGTCCCTTGCCCTTGTTCTCACAGACCTTTGAAGTTGATTCAACAGCTTCCATCTTCACTTCCTTCTCCTTTTTCAACTCAGCAACTAGTACAATGGATCCTCCTTTCTTCTTTCCTCTCTCCATCCTTTCATCCTGCTCTATTTCAAGCTCATAGGTTTTTAGGATGCCATACAGTCTCTCCAAAGTAAACTTCTTATAATCTTGTGAGTTTCTTAATGAGACTGTCATTGGTTTCCATTCCTTTGGAATAGATCTAAGGAATTTCAGATTAGAGTCTTTAGTCTGATAGACCCTTCCATGCAATTTGAGAGCATTTAGTAGTTTTTGAAACCGACTAAAAATGTCAGTGAGTGACTCACTTTCCTCATTGTGAAAATGCTCATATTGCTGAATTAAGAGCTGCGTCTTATTTTCTCTGACTTGCTCAGTGCCATCACAGATTATTTGTATAGTATCCCAAACTTCCTTGGCAGTTTTGCAGCTGATAATGTTGTCAAACATGTCTGCATCAACTCCATTATACAGAATATTCATGGCCTTTTTATCCTTCCTGACTTGTTCAATGTCAGGATCAGACCATTCATGCCTTGGCTTGGGGACTGATGGCTCGTTTCCTGTTGCAGCTCTCATTGGAATATGAGGGTCTCTTTCTATGCAGTCCACATAGGCCTCATCTTGAGAAAGCTTATGACGATGTATCTTTACCTTCCAATGATGGTAATTATCTTTATCTAGAAAAGGAATCTTGACTCCAACATTCTTCTTGTTCATCTTGCTGAATTGTTTTGATCTTTAAACTCTTTATCAGTTAAGAGTTTGCTCTGATACCAATTGTTAGTCTCTTAACAATATAGCAAGAATTACAGAAGGGGGGTTGAATGGAATTCTGGAACCTTTTTCTTAAAATAAAAATGTTCAAACTCGAATATAAATATAAGTGTATTGATTAGCACAATGCGAAATAAAAACTTAAGTTAATCAAAACACAAGTAATTAAAAACAAGAGTCTTTAAAAACTTTCTGGTGGATTTAAACAATTCCACCAGAGATATATATTATATCGAGAGAACTCTATGTGCAAGAATGCTCACAGCTGCTTACAAAATCTGAACTACTGAGAATATAGAGAAATGCTAATGATTCTGCTTACAAATGTTTCTCACTTTTTTTTGTATCTCAGATCTTAGTTTCTATTTGCTACTTCTTGGTTTATATATTACCAAGATTACAAAGTCAAAAGATAGGATCATTATAAAAACTATCGGGTGTAATGCTTTGTTACTTTGTTCTCTATTACCCAGTTAATAGGCTTCCTCATTCCATTTGCATACACTTCGACGCATGTGACCAGTTGTCACTGTTAACTGATATTTGAATTCTTTATCCGTTGAGTACATGATCATCCATCGACTTTATGATCATCCGTTGATGGCTTCATTGATCATCCGTCGACTGCTATATTAAACATCCGTTGATAGCTATTTGATCATCCGTCGATGGCTTTGTTAATCATCCGTCGGTAGCTATTTTGACACTTGACTTCAATTCATTTATGCAGAATTACAAAACATCATCTATGTACAATTAATCAACCTATTCTACATATCTAGTTAAAGTCAACATGACTTATATGCTACTACAGAATCTATACAAATGTGTATGCAGAAATGTGCTACAGACTCATTATTACATAAGCTACTCACTCGATGGATAATAAGTCATCATCCATCGGGACTATAATGATTTATCCGTCGGAACTATAATCCTTATCCGTCGAGTGCTACATTATTTCACTAAGTAAAATCTACTTAGGTGTTTTGTTTATGTAATCATCAAGTACACAACATATGCACAACAAACTTCTACCAAATTGATTTATTTCAATAACTATTATACACAAGACTGTTGCATAGAAATCCTTAAGCTCTTGTAGCATTTTGAGCTGTCTAGAAGGCAAACAAAATATGTACAAAAGAAACCTATCACTAATCCAAATGGTGGAATTCATTTGGCCATATAAAGTGACATTGCATCTTGAGTAAACTTATTATGATGGTACATGTATGTTTTGTACCTAACATAATGCGAATTATAGAGTATTTACAGTGATGCAAGAGATTATTTACTAGAACTTCATACAGATTATTATTTGCAAACAATGTAACACGATACAATTGAATTCAATCACAATCGTTGAATTATACAATTGCATATATATATATATATTCATTTAAGAGATAATCTAAGCTAATTTTACACTACTTGAATTCTTCAATTGGAATTTGTATTGTTAGGACATCATCTCTGAACCAGTTAACTTCATCATCATGGTCTTCTACTTACGGAAAGCTCATGCCATGTGCAAACTGCCCATTTATATCATCTTCACTTGCATTATTCTCAACATGTGGATTGTCGAACTCTACTGACAGCCTCTTGCTAGGATGATGTATATATTTTTCAACAGGATCTTAAATGTAAAACATTTGATGAATTTGTGTTAATATAACAAAATGTCAGTTTTTGAGACTTGCTACAACCTGCAAGCTCAAATTGAAAATCCATGATATGATATGATAAATACCGATTTTCTTAAATGATAATAATGGTGAAAATACATAATGTACATGTAAACATGATATGTACCTTATTTAAACATATTTCAGTTTAAGTACAAGGTTCAACTGCACCCAATGTAAGCTTTATTTTTTGGCAATTAGATCTGAGAAATTGTGCTACTTTGGTCATGGTTATAGAATCAATGTCTGCCATTGGAGATTTACTGATTAATACTTGGAAGGACAATGTCAAGAGAGTTCCACTCCAACCATCTACAGGAGAAGAAGGTCCATCCGGAAATATTGTGAATCCATAAGGCATAAGCGGTAGATCATTTGGATCGCTCCCACCTAGTATTACATCTATAGTCCTAATTTCGGTGGAGGCAAATACAATGTGGGATGGTACCGGATCCCTCCAACTTTCTTGGAGTTCTAACATATGTCCCCGCCTCGTCATCTACAATTTTTTGATAATCATTCTTTTTTTATATTTTAATCTTAATAATGGAACAAATAAGAAATTAAGAGATATTTGTCTACTTACCACTTTATAAATTGAAACACAGTTGCTAGGTTCCTCGCCATAGGGTATCCGACATATAGGCTCATGTTCATGTCTGACGGCAGAAATGTCCCACTATTGATCATTATATATATGAATTCAAAAATTATGTCAGTGATTATCTTCCACATGTAACAAGATTCATGGTGATTGACAACAACTTCAGAGAATCTATAATAGGGAACATGCAATCCAGCAATAAAAGTCTCTAAAAATTTAATGGTATTCAATCGAATATTTTTGGTTTATCATTCCTTCTAAATATCCATAAATGTTTGCCGTAATTAGTCTAAAGAAGTGCAGTTACAAATATCAACTTATGCATCTTAGATCTATCTATGTCATGATATAAAAAAAATAGAATATATCTTAATCACATTATATAGATAAGAAAATGGAAATTATTATACTAGTTCTATAATGCATATTGCTACCAAAAATTTTGGTTAAATTTATAACCTGTATAAAGATGTGGTGATTAAAAAGGGAGTGCATACCTCCTTCCGATGTTTGTAATCACGTAGGTAATTGAACACCGTGTTTGGTGCAAGTGACAACACAAATGAAGTAGCAACACTGAGCCAAGTACCCCTTGGTAGGACAGGATCATCCATGGCCCTTGTACTCATCATCCTAACATCACTGCCGAAATTTCCTTTCACTTCAGTCCAACTACCAGTGCTTGAACCAGTAATCCCAAAATTGAAGTATTTCACCATTCTCTCAGCAATCATTAATAGTCCTCTTTTCCCTTCCGGATTTAACATTACTGTGAAAAGACCATAATTGCATTGAGAATACTATGAGAGATAAAGAACAACTAATGGGATATTTCTGCATGCAGTGAAGTTACCTAAATACTAGCTAATTATATCTACTAGCACAATCCAGAATTATATTTACTTACCTAGATTGTTGAAGTCATGAGTATTTGATGGAACATTTGCCGACACAATACGCTGACACTGTTTCTTCAGAATTGAAGCCCATCGCTTGGCTCCAAATCCCAGACCATAACGTAGTAGCCGTTTGTAAATTGTGCCAACCCCAGTGTAGTCTGCATATACATGCTCAATCCATGTAATCTAGAAAATCATAACAATATATAGTTGTATGTTAGTTATATAATAATTAAATGATTTAGTATGTAATCAGTTTTAGTATGTAAATAAAAGTGTTGCATTTTTTCACCTTTGAGGTTCCATCAGACATTCCTTGAATTAGGCAACCTGATGGCCTTTTCTGGCATGTCATGCTTTCTGGAGTGGGGAGTATTTTATCTATTGAAACATCAACAACTACCCACTGTTGGAATAATCTTAAATTTAGTTATTAATTATTTGTTTATTTAATTATTAGATATTTAGCAATGATTAATTATTAGAGAAAAATATTATTTTAGAATTGTTTAGTAGTGGGGTAGTGGAGTTATGGAGTAAATTATGGACATGTAATTTACCCATTAATTAGTAGTGGCTAGTTTTAGTAATAGTTAGTTTTAATATGTTTGTAAAGTCTATATAATGGCTAGTTTACCTTGAGTTTTAGGAGAAGAAAAGAAAACAAGAAATATAGCAGTATAAGTTCTCTGCAAAAAAAATGTAGGTGTCTTTTTCTCTAAGTTTTTTCAACATGGCATCAGAGCTATATGTTATAAGGCTTGTGAGACTCTTATAAAAATACATACATTTATATATATATATATTAAGTATTTATATGAGATTTCAAATGGTATTAAAAATTTCTCCATATATATTTAGTGAAATATCAAGATGAAATGGTACGTGGAAAAGGAAAGAGAAGCAAGAATAAAAATGAAGGAGGAACATGAGCGGGGGAAATAATGAGAAAGATATCATGGCTCAAGAGGCAATGAAAGAAATTTTATTTTAGAGTTGTGGAGAGAATGTGCTCCAAAGTGTTTTTGGAGAGAAAGTGCTCCAAAGTGTTTTTGATGAGATAGTGCATCAAAATTGATGGTGGTGAGAAGTGCATCACAGGCGAAGAGAAAGTGCTTCGTAAATTTAAGATTATGGGGGTGAATGTTGGAATAATCTTAAATTTAGTTATTAATTATTTGTTTATTTAATTATTAGATATTTAGCAATGATTAATTATTAGAGAAAAATATTATTTTAGAATTGTTTAGTAGTGGGGTAGTGGAGTTATGGAGTAAATTATGGACATGTAATTTACCCATTAATTAGTAGTGGTTAGTTTTAGTAATAGTTAGTTTTAATATGTTTGTAAAGCCTATATAATGGCTAGTTTACCTTGAGTTTTAGGAGAAGAAAAGAAAACAAGAAATATAGCAGTATAAGTTCTCTGCAAAAAAAATGTAGGTGTTTTTTTCTCTAAGTTTTTTCAACACACACCTCCTCGCTATGTTGTGTGTAATATCTGGCGAAATAGGTTCAGCGATTAGGGACTAGTGGTGTAGGATGATATTCAGCAGCCATCTGAAATTTATTTGCATGCATTTCATTGTTAATTCATAAATACTTGCACATATACGAATTAGATCATAAGCATTTATGTGTTAGTAATTACCACTTGTAGAGCGGCGTTATGGTTCACTCCCTCACATAGTAAATCCAATGTCAAAGCTTTCCAAACAATATCAGAAAATGTAAATGCCCATTCATTCTAGAAAAACAAGAGAATTTAGAAAATTACAATTTAAAGATCATATATGTACAATTAAATTGATAAGAACTAGATAAAAGGAAACATATATGTACTTACCACATCCATTAGAATATTCAGCAATTTTGTAGGGCTCATTAAGACCCTACTGGTATGGCGCGAAGCTTCACATGTATAGCCTAGTCTCCTGGGGCCAAAATTATCAGGAAATCTGGATCGGTATTTATTCCTCTTCATTCAGCACGCTAGTCGTGCCATCTACACCCGTACTAGAATTCCATAAGGGTTCTATATAAATTGACATGGCTTTCAACTCCCCCGCAGCTAAAACTACAAGCTCAATTAAGGATTGCCTGAAGTCGTCTGTAGTGGGTACATTGATTGAGTGAACCCCTTTCCCAAAACTAGTAATGCTAGTACTTGCATGCCCTGGACATTGATCAACTGGGTAAGAATTTGCATTGCCCACGTTGGATATTAATGGGAGATTTGGTAGATTGTGTTGATTTTGACCGGCCATAAACCCTATAATTCTTGATTTAAGCGACTCCGCCTACAAAATAGAATCAAAATATTATTAGGAAAAATGAGAGAAAAAAAGCAAATTCTAGCCAGAAATTCAAGTTAACGAGCTTATCATACCTCTTTTATTAAGCGACTATTTTCTGATCTCAGGTTTTCTATTGTTGGTCGAGAACCACCAACACTACATCGGAAACATGTGTTTTTTCTCATAGCTTCTATTAATTGTTGTTTCCAAGCTCGAAGTGCGTCGTTCTCAGCTTGGAGTACATCATTGTCATCTCTTTCACATTTGTTCTAGAAAAAATTGCGATATAAATCCAATGTGAGTAAAATTGTACAAATAAATTTACAAAAATAAATTGACAGCTTGTAAAAAGGTCGAGGTTGGAGGTATACAAATATCAATAAAATAAACAAGACCCAACATATAAATATAACTGTGAATGCCTCATAAAATATATATATATATAATTGTCAACTTAATGCCAACATATACATGTGTATACCCACACCAATCTAAGACACATTGTATATGAGACAGGAAAAAACCAACATTATAAATGTATAAACAACTTAATACCTTTACTTGAGTGCGCTTGTTCTGAAACCAAAACTTGACTTGAGCACAGTCGAGTCCTAAACGAATAGCGAGCTCGTTTCTTTCAAATTCGTTAGGGTGTTGATTGTTCTTGAAGAACCTATAGATAAAAAAAATATCAAGTGAATAAAAAAATAATGCAAACAAATAAAATGCAAGACAAGAAAAATAAACCTAGTTTGACAGAGTCTGATGTCAGAATATACGCCCAAAATGCACTTAGATATCCATCTCTCTCTCTCGCCCCCCTTAAAATAGTATTTGTGTAAATGCAAACTACTAATTACTAAAACTTTTGACTTGGGTAAATATTAGTATAACTATTTGGTAGCAGACCAGCTGAACATGACTAATTGACTATATAAATATATAATAGCACATAACTTTCATATGTTTGTAGAGCAAGGGATTCTTACGATTCCATTTCATTGATTTGATACTCGTTGTGGCGATAATTCCTCTTTCTCTTCCCACTGGAAGAATTGGAGGAGGGGCCAGCAACTCCCCTTGGGACTATTGCTTAAACCCAAAATCTAATCACATAAGTAAATATAGATATAGGTGTTTGTTTAGTAAACTGGACAAACAAAAGATGACTCTGATTGTTCTTAGTTTATTCCATGAAACAGTACAAGTTAAATAGAAGTTGGCTTACAAGATAATGGCTAAAAACCAGCACCTGACTTCCTAAAAATACTCTACCACCTTAATAGCAAAGTTTCAGACCTTGTCAAATCACACATACAGGTATATGTATACTACAGGTGTTTAACTATGAAAAACTGGCAAAGCAATGTACTCTGAACGTGCTAATGATCTTATTAGAACTGAACATTACAATATATAAAACCTGTGAACAAACTGACTGCTAGAAATAAGGACCAGACTCCCCAAAATAACTCCACCAACCTACAATTTATTTTGAACGATTCCTACACTAATTCCACTACCTGAGAAGACCAAGTCTCAGTAAAACATCAGCTAGACACAATAATAAAATACATAACAAAATAAATAAATAATAAAGCAAGTTTCTGATTATAAAAACCAACAATCACCCCTGTAATCTAAACTTGCTTCTGCAGATTCTTGATGCCCAAAAGTTTCCTCATCATCTCAAACTTTGCTGTGGTCAAGGCCTTTGTAAGAGTATCAGCACACTTTTTTTCTGAGGCAACATGTTTAACCACGATCTCACCCCTTTCATTGCATTCACGTATGAAGTGATAACGAATATCAATATGTTTACTTCGTCCATGGAACACAGGATTTTTGGCTAGATCAATGGCTGATTTATTATCTATAAACAATGTGACTGGCCCGACGTACTTACCAGTGATTTGTCCAAGTAGCTTCCTTAACCATATGGATCGCAGGAGGAAAGAGCTACACACCTCTGTTTCTGTGATACCCAAGTAACCAAACTCTCGTTTAAGTAAAATACCATTCCACCTGTGCTTCTTCGATCCTCGACATGTCCAGCTAAATCACTATCGGAGTATCCTGTCAATATACTATTCCCACTGTCCCTCGTGTATACCAGTCCAAAATTAAGCGTCCTTTTAACATAACAAAAAATTCATTTCACAGCATGTTGATGTAGTAACGTTGGTTTCTCCATGAATCTGCTCACTACTCCCACCGAGTAAGCTATACCGAGCCTCGTATGAACCAAATAGCGCAAGCTCCCGACCATGCTCTTGAACTGAGTAGCATCTACAAGTTTTCCTCCCCCATCTATCGTGAGACACTCCTTGGGATCTATGGGAAATTTTGTGGGATTACACTCCTGCATACCAGCTTTCTCGAGAATTTTTTCCGCATAAGCAGACTGTTTTAACTCAATGTAACCATCACCCTGTTCGACCTCAATTCCTAAATAATAAGATAACTTACCCAGATTACTCATTTCAAATCTTTTTGTCATCTGTTCCTTAAACTCCTCGATGATTGTCAGTTTTGTGCCTGTTACTAATAAATCATCTACATATACTCCCACTATCAGTAGTTCCTCTCCCATCTTCTTTGTGTACACGACATGTTCATAAGGGCAGCGTGTAAAACCAAGTTCTTCGAGGCATCTATTTAACTTTGCATACCAAGCACGGGGTGCTTGTTTCAAACCGTATAGAGCTTTTATTAGTTTGTACACGAGATGCTCTCGGCCCTTCTTAACAAAGCCCTCAGGTTGTGCAACAAACACTTCTTCTTGAATTTCTCCGTTAAGAAAAGCGGATTTTACATCTAAATGATGTACTTCCCACTGGTTTTTGGCCGCAAGAGCTAACAGCAACCTGACAGTCTCAAGGCGTGTTACAGGCGCGAAAATTTCCTCAAAATATTTTCCTTGTTTTTGAACGAACCCCTTTGTAACAATTCTTGCCTTATACTTTGTGATTCTTCCTTCTGTATCTTTTTTAATTTTGTAAACCCATTTTAGACCGATTGCTTTCTTTCCTGGAGGGAGTTCTGTCAGCTTCCAGATGTTATTTCTTTTAACTGCTTCTATCTCAGCCTTCATGGCTTGCTTCCAATGATATTCCTGAGCTGCTGATTTAAAGTTTGTGGGTTCTTCGACTCCTGAAAAATAAAGTTCATCATCTTCTAGGGTAATTTCTTCAGTCTGATCGTACACTTCTCCCAAAGATCTGTAGCGCCTTGGTTCACTGTTCACTTCTTCATCTGATAGGGTCTCACTTGGTTAAGATATTGTAACACCCCCTTCCCAAAATGAGACGAGGGGTTACTTATTAAATCTAAACCTAAAAAAAACAGAGCACTAAAATCCAACATATAATATTATAAAGTCTCCAAAATTATCCAAGTCAATAAATGCGAAGAAAATTAAATACTCTAATAATAAATGTCTAAAATAAATGCTAGAAGTCCAAAGATCCTAAGAAATTGTCACAAAGGTATCGCTCCATCACACAGCCCCAAAAGTCCCCCTAAGTACCTGCCAGAAGAAGAATACGGCATGAGCCAAAAGCCCAGTACGGATTTGGAATACAATTTATAAAACAAGAGATCAAAAAAAAAAAAAAATAAATAATCAGCCATTTATAATAAAACAAAAATTTTAAAAATAAGTAAGGCTGAAGCAACGAGGGCTAAGATATTTCATACCGAGAGCAAAACAAATAACAAATACACACATCATAGGGTACCTAATGTGTGCAACAAACCAGTTAACGAGTACGGCATATACAACGTCACTGTCGAATCAAATCACAAATCAAACTCTGGGTGCACCCACGTATCCTGAAACAAATATCACAATGGCCAAAGCTCTCCTCCTGAGCTATCAAAAGGATACGCCATGACCAATCACACTGCCATGGAAGTGTCATGCCAATGGTGCCGCAATGACATGGCTGTAGTACCCCTACAGCTGGTTAACTCGGTATACCCTATTTCACTCTAAGGGTTCAAATAAAATAATTTTCACAATTTTAAGAATCACTTGCAGCAGATATTTCAAATATTCTAAACAGATATTTAACAAACATAATTTTAAAGCTCGCAAGATTAAATATTTAAAACTTCCAGAACAGATTTAAAATAATTTTCAGAGATCAAACGAATAAGAACGGAATGAATAAAAATATGAAGGGAAAGAATCAGATATATTTAATAATAAAAGGAGTAGCACTGAAAGAAAGGGGACGAAATCCGTACCTCATCTGATGGACCATTAAATCGGATTGTTGAAATACGATTGAAAGTGAACAACTTATACTAATTCGAATTTTAACAGCAGATAAGTTAAGGATTTGAAATAATGGTCAACTGGAGAAATAAAGTAGATTTAACAAGGATTCCAAAATGATAAGATTCATCAAAAACGCACTGATAACGAATTAGTTATGAATTTTTGAAGTTCAGGTATCACAGCAGAAATTATTCAGGAACAGATTACAAAGAAGGCAAATTTAGACAATAAAGACAATCTGATCTCACTTCGACTATAACTAGACAATGAAAGAGAATTCTCAGAGGTTTCATAATTTATAAAGATCATAATTTTATGACGAATAATGAAGAAGATATGAATTTTTGAACATGAAACAACTATGCTGATAAGTATAAACAGACCAGAATATTTGTAAGGCAATTTAGGCAATTTAAAAGATTTAAATATATAATGGGTATACCATATAATGAAAGAGAATTTCATAAGCTTTCCAGATTGATATCATGAGTAATTTTCCGACATAAGATCGATTTATAACGAATTTTAGAAGGTATGAAAAACTGTTCACGTCATAAATCTGAAGGGTCACAAAGAATGGATATTTGCACATAGTTAGAGGCTGATTCCACAAAATATGTAAACATGGAAGTTGTAGGTATCGAAACAAGCTTTCCAGAAAATCAAGAATCAATGAATTCCGTGTACAAACGAATAAGTTATGGATTTTACAACAGATACGAGATGCTGATTTTATCCATTACGAATTTCAGCACAAACAAATAAGAAGATGAACATGATATGATTATGAAGAAGAAAAGATCGATTCTCGTACCTTGATCAATCGAATAACACAAGAATAAACTTCTAAGATCTTCTTGTCTTCTCAAACCCTAGCCTCTAAGAGCGGCTCCAATTAAAAAGACATAGAATAGGACATAACTTGTATATATATATATTTATAGGCCCACACGCCCACAATTAATAGAATCCTATCCCTAATCTAATTAATAATATAATTACTAATTCTATTCCAAATCAAATTGTATTAAAAATTACTATTATTACTAATTCTAATCTATTTCTAACTAATACAAATATTAAATAGATAATAATTAAAATAAAAATACGGATATTACATATCTCTGTAACACCCCCTTCCCAAAATGAGACGAGGGGTTACTTATTAAATCTAAACCTAAAAAAAACAGAGCACTAAAATCCAACATATAATATTATAAAGTCTCCAAAATTATCCAAGTCAATAAATGCGAAGAAAATTAAATACTCTAATAATAAATGTCTAAAATAAATGCTAGAAGTCCAAAGATCCTAAGAAATTGTCACAAAGGTATCGCTCCATCACACAGCCCCAAAAGTCCCCCTAAGTACCTGCCAGAAGAAGAATACGGCATGAGCCAAAAGCCCAGTACGGATTTGGAATACAATTTATAAAACAAGAGATCAAAAGAAAAAAATAAATAAATAATCAGCCATTTATAATAAAACAAAAATTTTAAAAATAAGTAAGGCTGAAGCAACGAGGGCTAAGATATTTCATACCGAGAGCAAAACAAATAACAAATACACACATCATAGGGTACCTAATGTGTGCAACAAACCAGTTAACGAGTACGGCATATACAACGTCACTGTCGAATCAAATCACAAATCAAACTCTGGGTGCACCCACGTATCCTGAAACAAATATCACAATGGCCAAAGCTCTCCTCCTGAGCTATCAAAAGGATACGCCATGACCAATCACACTGCCATGGAAGTGTCATGCCAATGGTGCCGCAATGACATGGCTGTAGTACCCCTACAGCTGGTTAACTCGGTATACCCTATTTCACTCTAAGGGTTCAAATAAAATAATTTTCACAATTTTAAGAATCACTTGCAGCAGATATTTCAAATATTCTAAACAGATATTTAACAAACATAATTTTAAAGCTCGCAAGATTAAATATTTAAAACTTCCAGAACAGATTTAAAATAATTTTCAGAGATCAAACAAATAAGAACGGAATGAATAAAAATATGAAGGGAAAGAATCAGATATATTTAATAATAAAAGGAGTAGCACTGAAAGAAAGGGGACGAAATCCGTACCTCATCTGATGGACCATTAAATCGGATTGTTGAAATACGATTGAAAGTGAACAACTTATACTAATTCGAATTTTAACAGCAGATAAGTTAAGGATTTGAAATAATGGTCAACTGGAGAAATAAAGTAGATTTAACAAGGATTCCAAAATGATAAGATTCATCAAAAACGCACTGATAACGAATTAGTTATGAATTTTTGAAGTTCAGGTATCACAGCAGAAATTATTCAGGAACAGATTACAAAGAAGGCAAATTTAGACAATAAAGACAATCTGATCTCACTTCGACTATAACTAGACAATGAAAGAGAATTCTCAGAGGTTTCATAATTTATAAAGATCATAATTTTATGACGAATAATGAAGAAGATATGAATTTTTGAACATGAAACAACTATGCTGATAAGTATAAACAGACCAGAATATTTGTAAGGCAATTTAGGCAATTTAAAAGATTTAAATATATAATGGGTATACCATATAATGAAAGAGAATTTCATAAGCTTTCCAGATTGATATCATGAGTAATTTTCCGACATAAGATCGATTTATAACGAATTTTAGAAGGTATGAAAAACTGTTCACGTCATAAATCTGAAGGGTCACAAAGAATGGATATTTGCACATAGTTAGAAGCTGATTCCACAAAATATGTAAACATGGAAGTTGTAGGTATCGAAACAAGCTTTCCAGAAAATCAAGAATCAATGAATTCCGTGTACAAACGAATAAGTTATGGATTTTACAACAGATACGAGATGCTGATTTTATCACATACGAATTTCAGCACAAACAAATAAGAAGATGAACATGATATGATTATGAAGAAGAAAAGATCGATTCTCGTACCTTGATCAATCGAATAACACAAGAATAAACTTCTAAGATCTTCTTGTCTTCTCAAACCCTAGCCTCTAAGAGCGGCTCCAATTAAAAAGACATAGAATAGGACATAACTTGTATATATATATATTTATAGGCCCACACGCCCACAATTAATAGAATCCTATCCCTAATCTAATTAATAATATAATTACTAATTCTATTCCAAATCAAATTGTATTAAAAATTACTATTATTACTAATTCTAATCTATTTCTAACTAATACAAATATTAAATAGATAATAATTAAAATAAAAATACGGATATTACATATCTCTGTAACACCCCCTTCCCAAAATGAGACGAGGGGTTACTTATTAAATCTAAACCTAAAAAAAACAGAGCACTAAAATCCAACATATAATATTATAAAGTCTCCAAAATTATCCAAGTCAATAAATGCGAAGAAAATTAAATACTCTAATAATAAATGTCTAAAATAAATGCTAGAAGTCCAAAGATCCTAAGAAATTGTCACAAAGGTATCGCTCCATCACACAGCCCCAAAAGTCCCCCTAAGTACCTGCCAGAAGAAGAATACGGCATGAGCCAAAAGCCCAGTACGGATTTGGAATACAATTTATAAAACAAGAGATCAAAAAAAAAAAAAAAAAATAATCAGCCATTTATAATAAAACAAAAATTTTAAAAATAAGTAAGGCTGAAGCAACGAGGGCTAAGATATTTCATACCGAGAGCAAAACAAATAACAAATACACACATCATAGGGTACCTAATGTGTGCAACAAACCAGTTAACGAGTACGGCATATACAACGTCACTGTCGAATCAAATCACAAATCAAACTCTGGGTGCACCCACGTATCCTGAAACAAATATCACAATGGCCAAAGCTCTCCTCCTGAGCTATCAAAAGGATACGCCATGACCAATCACACTGCCATGGAAGTGTCATGCCAATGGTGCCGCAATGACATGGCTGTAGTACCCCTACAGCTGGTTAACTCGGTATACCCTATTTCACTCTAAGGGTTCAAATAAAATAATTTTCACAATTTTAAGAATCACTTGCAGCAGATATTTCAAATATTCTAAACAGATATTTAACAAACATAATTTTAAAGCTCGCAAGATTAAATATTTAAAACTTCCAGAACAGATTTAAAATAATTTTCAGAGATCAAACGAATAAGAACGGAATGAATAAAAATATGAAGGGAAAGAATCAGATATATTTAATAATAAAAGGAGTAGCACTGAAAGAAAGGGGACGAAATCCGTACCTCATCTGATGGACCATTAAATCGGATTGTTGAAATACGATTGAAAGTGAACAACTTATACTAATTCGAATTTTAACAGCAGATAAGTTAAGGATTTGAAATAATGGTCAACTGGAGAAATAAAGTAGATTTAACAAGGATTCCAAAATGATAAGATTCATCAAAAACGTACTGATAACGAATTAGTTATGAATTTTTGAAGTTCAGGTATCACAGCAGAAATTATTCAGGAACAGATTACAAAGAAGGCAAATTTAGACAATAAAGACAATCTGATCTCACTTCGACTATAACTAGACAATGAAAGAGAATTCTCAGAGGTTTCATAATTTATAAAGATCATAATTTTATGACGAATAATGAAGAAGATATGAATTTTTGAACATGAAACAACTATGCTGATAAGTATAAACAGACCAGAATATTTGTAAGGCAATTTAGGCAATTTAAAAGATTTAAATATATAATGGGTTTACCATATAATGAAAGAGAATTTCATAAGCTTTCCAGATTGATATCATGAGTAATTTTCCGACATAAGATCGATTTATAACGAATTTTAGAAGGTATGAAAAACTGTTCACGTCATAAATCTGAAGGGTCACAAAGAATGGATATTTGCACATAGTTAGAGGCTGATTCCACAAAATATGTAAACATGGAAGTTGTAGGTATCGAAACAAGCTTTCCAGAAAATCAAGAATCAATGAATTCCGTGTACAAACGAATAAGTTATGGATTTTACAACAGATACGAGATGCTGATTTTATCACATACGAATTTCAGCACAAACAAATAAGAAGATGAACATGATATGATTATGAAGAAGAAAAGATCGATTCTCGTACCTTGATCAATCGAATAACACAAGAATAAACTTCTAAGATCTTCTTGTCTTCTCAAACCCTAGCCTCTAAGAGCGGCTCCAATTAAAAAGACATAGAATAGGACATAACTTGTATATATATATATTTATAGGCCCACACGCCCACAATTAATAGAATCCTATCCCTAATCTAATTAATAATATAATTACTAATTCTATTCCAAATCAAATTGTATTAAAAATTACTATTATTACTAATTCTAATCTATTTCTAACTAATACAAATATTAAATAGATAATAATTAAAATAAAAATACGGATATTACATATATACCCCCTTAAAAAGGATTCCGTCCCCGGAATCGAACGAAACTAAAACTCGTACCTGAATCGAACAAATGCGGATATTTCTCACGAATAGATTCTTCTAATTCCCAAGTAGCCTCTCTTTCCGAATGATTTTTCCACAAAACTTTCACAAACGGAATGGTGTTCTTCCTCAAAACTCGCTCCTCTCGAGTTAAGATAGCCTCAGCTTCCTTCTCACAAGAAAGATCCTCTTTAATCTTATGTAATGGATACTGAACTACATGTAATGGATGATATTTGTAGCCCCTCAAAACCGACACATGAAACACATTATGCACATGAGATAGTTGTGGTGGCAACGCAACTCTATAAGATACTTCCCCTACTTTCTCCATAACGTCAAAAGGGCCAACATATCTCGGACTAAGCTTTCCCTTCATACCAAAACGCTTCACACCCTTACAAGGCGACACCTTTAAGAACACATGATCACCTGGCTCAAATCCCCCAAACTTCCTATGTTGGTCCGCGTAACTCTTTTGACGAGATCGAGCTTCCTTCAGACTTTCTTTAACTTTCTCTACCTTCTCATTAGTAATTCTAACTAACTCCGGCCCTTCGATGACTCTCTCACCAACCTCATCCCAACAAGATGGTGCCCTACACCTCCTACCATACAAAGCCTCAAATGGTGGCATACCAATACTCGCGGGCCAACTATTATTGTACGCAAACTCAACAAGATACAAATATTTATCCCAATCACCTGTCCACTCTAACGCGCAAGCCCTCAACATATCCTCCAATGTCTGAATCGTCCTCTCTGACTGTCCATCGGTCTGCGGATGATAAGTTGTACTGAAATTAAGCCTCGTACCCCAAGCTTGCTGGAATCCCTTCCAAAAACGCGATGTAAATCTCGTATCCCTGTCAGAAACTATCGACACCGGCACACCATGAAGTCTAACAATATCTCGCTGCAAAATCTCTGCCAACTCATGAACAGGAGTAGTCTCTTTAATAGGCAAGAAGTGAGCGGACTTAGTGAGTCTATCAACCACCACCCATATAACATCATTCTTCTTGAAAGTCCTCGGCAAATGAGTTACAAAATCCATAGTAATGTTTTCCCACTTCCAAACTGGTATATCTAGCTGTTGCAACAATCCACTAGGCCTCTGATGGTCTATCTTCACTTGTTGACATGTAAGACATTTTCCCACAAATTCTGCTATATCTCCCTTCATTCCACTCCACCAAAAGTGCTTCTTCAAATCCCTATACATCTTGGTGGAACCTGGATGAATAAAAAAATGAAGAACTATGAGCCTCCTTCAAAATTTCCTCACGAATCGTCGGGTCTGCGGGCACGCACAATTTACTACCCAACCACATCACACCCTCATCATCGAAATGAAATTGTGTTTGTTTTCCACCTGCCACCTCGGATCTAATAGCTTCCAAACCTGTATCACTCTTCTGAGCTTCCTTAACCCTTGAAACAAGATTCGGTTCCACTTTCAAATTTGCAATACTACCACTTGATCCTCTAACATACAACTCAACACCCAAGCGCTCCAAATCTGAAATAAGGTGCGGCTGAGTAATGAGAGATGCAACACTCCCCAAGTTCTTCCTACTAAGAGCGTCTGCCACTACATTCGCCTTCCCCGGATGGTACTGAATATTTGCATCATAATCCTTAAGAAGTTCAAGCCACCTCCGCTGCCTCATGTTAAGCTCCTTCTGAGTAAAGATGTATTTGAGACTCTTGTGATCAGTAAAGATGTCACAAGTCTCTCCATAAAGATAGTGTCTCCAGATCTTCAAAGCAAAGACCACTGCTGCTAACTCCAAGTCATGGGTAGGATAATTCACCTCATATGGTTTAAGCTGCCTAGAAGCGTAAGAAATCACTTTCCCATGTTGCATAAGAACACACCCCAATCCTCTCTTAGAAGCATCACTATACACCTGAAAACCTCCACTCCCTGATGGCAACACAAGTATTGGAGCTGACACCAACCTCTTCTTTAACTCTTGAAAGCTCTTCTCACGATCATCATTCCACTTGAACTTGATTCCCTTCCTCATTAGCTGAGTCAATGGTAAAGCTATGGAAGAGAAACCTTCCACAAAACGCCTATAGTAGCCTGCCAAACCCAAGAAACTCCTCACCTCCGTCACATTGCTAGGTCTGGGCCAATTAGTAATAGCCTCGACTTTCGCAGGATCCAACTCAATGCCCCTACCAGATACAACATGCCCCAAGAATGCCACTTCCTCCAACCAGAATTCACACTTGGAAAATTTCGCAAACAACTTCCTCTCCCTCAAAATTTCAAGTACAGTACGTAAATGCTCCTCATGCTCCTCTCTGCTCCTAGAGTATATCAAGATATCATCGATGAAGACCACCACGAATTTATCCAGATAATCATGAAAGACCCGATTCATCAAATCCATAAATACCGCTGGTGCATTCGTCAACCCAAAGGACATCACGAGAAACTCATAATGACCATAACGAGTGCGAAATGCAGTCTTCGGAACGTCTTCCTCCCTAACTCGTAACTGATGGTAACCAGATCTCAAATCTATCTTCGAAAAATACTTCGCCCCTTGTAACTGATCAAACAAGTCATCAATGCGTGGCAAAGGATACCTGTTTCTAATAGTCACCTTATTCAACTCCCTATAGTCAATGCACAATCTCATAGAACCATCCTTCTTCTTCACAAACAACACAGGAGCGCCCCATGGAGACACACTTGGTCTGATAAATCCCCTATTCAACAACTCCTGCAACTGCTCCTTCAATTCTTGCAAAGCAAAATGAAACGATAAAGAGCATAATGAAACGAAATTAAATGGAACACCCATCCTATCATCTACCCAAACTCACAGGTCAACCTAAGTAGGCTTTCTACAAGAAAGAACCTAAGCTCTGATGCCATCTCTGTAACACCCCCTTCCCAAAATGAGACGAGGGGTTACTTATTAAATCTAAACCTAAAAAAAACAGAGCACTAAAATCCAACATATAATATTATAAAGTCTCCAAAATTATCCAAGTCAATAAATGCGAAGAAAATTAAATACTCTAATAATAAATGTCTAAAATAAATGCTAGAAGTCCAAAGATCCTAAGAAATTGTCACAAAGGTATCGCTCCATCACACAGCCCCAAAAGTCCCCCTAAGTACCTGCCAGAAGAAGAATACGGCATGAGCCAAAAGCCCAGTACGGATTTGGAATACAATTTATAAAACAAGAGATCAAAAAAAAAAAAAATAAATAATCAGCCATTTATAATAAAACAAAAATTTTAAAAATAAGTAAGGCTGAAGCAACGAGGGCTAAGATATTTCATACCGAGAGCAAAACAAATAACAAATACACACATCATAGGGTACCTAATGTGTGCAACAAACCAGTTAACGAGTACGGCATATACAACGTCACTGTCGAATCAAATCACAAATCAAACTCTGGGTGCACCCACGTATCCTGAAACAAATATCACAATGGCCAAAGCTCTCCTCCTGAGCTATCAAAAGGATACGCCATGACCAATCACACTGCCATGGAAGTGTCATGCCAATGGTGCCGCAATGACATGGCTGTAGTACCCCTACAGCTGGTTAACTCGGTATACCCTATTTCACTCTAAGGGTTCAAATAAAATAATTTTCACAATTTTAAGAATCACTTGCAGCAGATATTTCAAATATTCTAAACAGATATTTAACAAACATAATTTTAAAGCTCGCAAGATTAAATATTTAAAACTTCCAGAACAGATTTAAAATAATTTTCAGAGATCAAACGAATAAGAACGGAATGAATAAAAATATGAAGGGAAAGAATCAGATATATTTAATAATAAAAGGAGTAGCACTGAAAGAAAGGGGACGAAATCCGTACCTCATCTGATGGACCATTAAATCGGATTGTTGAAATACGATTGAAAGTGAACAACTTATACTAATTCGAATTTTAACAGCAGATAAGTTAAGGATTTGAAATAATGGTCAACTGGAGAAATAAAGTAGATTTAACAAGGATTCCAAAATGATAAGATTCATCAAAAACGTACTGATAACGAATTAGTTATGAATTTTTGAAGTTCAGGTATCACAGCAGAAATTATTCAGGAACAGATTACAAAGAAGGCAAATTTAGACAATAAAGACAATCTGATCTCACTTCGACTATAACTAGACAATGAAAGAGAATTCTCAGAGGTTTCATAATTTATAAAGATCATAATTTTATGACGAATAATGAAGAAGATATGAATTTTTGAACATGAAACAACTATGCTGATAAGTATAAACAGACCAGAATATTTGTAAGGCAATTTAGGCAATTTAAAAGATTTAAATATATAATGGGTTTACCATATAATGAAAGAGAATTTCATAAGCTTTCCAGATTGATATCATGAGTAATTTTCCGACATAAGATCGATTTATAACGAATTTTAGAAGGTATGAAAAACTGTTCACGTCATAAATCTGAAGGGTCACAAAGAATGGATATTTGCACATAGTTAGAGGCTGATTCCACAAAATATGTAAACATGGAAGTTGTAGGTATCGAAACAAGCTTTCCAGAAAATCAAGAATCAATGAATTCCGTGTACAAACGAATAAGTTATGGATTTTACAACAGATACGAGATGCTGATTTTATCACATACGAATTTCAGCACAAACAAATAAGAAGATGAACATGATATGATTATGAAGAAGAAAAGATCGATTCTCGTACCTTGATCAATCGAATAACACAAGAATAAACTTCTAAGATCTTCTTGTCTTCTCAAACCCTAGCCTCTAAGAGCGGCTCCAATTAAAAAGACATAGAATAGGACATAACTTGTATATATATATATTTATAGGCCCACACGCCCACAATTAATAGAATCCTATCCCTAATCTAATTAATAATATAATTACTAATTCTATTCCAAATCAAATTGTATTAAAAATTACTATTATTACTAATTCTAATTTATTTCTAACTAATACAAATATTAAATAGATAATAATTAAAATAAAAATACGGATATTACAGATATACTACTTGTTGTTGTATCAGTCCCTTCACCAATACTGTTGTCTCCATTTTGTGACTCCTGAAAACTTGATTCTTCATTTTTATCTTCACTCTCAGGACCAGCCATTTCAGGTACAGTAAACATTCCCTGTGACCTCTTCAATGTATCCTCACCTTTACACCAATCCCATTCTTTGTCTTCTTCAAACACAATATCTCGAGACACATGAATTTGTTTACTTACTGGATCTAACATTCTATACGCCTTTGTCCCAGGTTCTTTTCCAAGGTTGATGACACATTTACTCCGATCACTTAGTTTACTCCAAACACACGTATGTGTCCTATGTTTTGTTTTTGTCCACTCCATGCTTCAAACGGGGTCATACCTGAGATTGCTCTTGTGGGTAAATGATTCAGCACGTACACCGAGTGGCGCACAGCTTCCCCCCAGAGATATAATGGCAGATTCTTCTCCTTCAAAAAACTTCTCGCCATTTCAACAACTGTTCTGTTTCGCCTCTCCACCACCCCATTTTGCTGGGGTGAATAAGGTGCAGTGTATTGCCTACCAATTCCAGCTTCATCACAATAAGAATTTAACCTCTTCGAGTTAAACTCGCCGCCCCTGTCTGTCCTAAGATTTTTCACCTTCCTTTCTGCACCATCTTCAATTAAAGCTCGAAAATTTTTAAAGGCATCTAGTGCATCATCTTTGTTTTCTAACATGAAAACCCACATAACACGACTGAAATCATCGACTAAGAGGAAGAAATACTTATTACCAGCTGGGGTTGAAGGTGTGGTTGGCCCACATAAATCTCCATACACCAATTCGAGGACCTTCTTGGCACTGTATGTAGCTTGGCCTGGAAACGACCGTCTCACCTGTTTTGACATAAGGCATCCTGTGTTGGAATAATCTTAAATTTAGTTATTAATTATTTGTTTATTTAATTATTAGATATTTAGCAATGATTAATTATTAGAGAAAAATATTATTTTAGAATTGTTTAGTAGTGGGGTAGTGGAGTTATGGAGTAAATTATGGACATGTAATTTACCCATTAATTAGTAGTGGTTAGTTTTAGTAATAGTTAGTTTTAATATGTTTGTAAAGCCTATATAATGGCTAGTTTAGCTTGAGTTTTAGGAGAGGAAAAGAAAAACAAGAAAAATAGCAGTACAAGTTCTCTGCAAAATGTAGGTGTCTTCTTTTTTCTCTAAATTTTTTCAACATGGCATCAGAGCGTCATGATCTAGGGCTTTGTGAGATATTTTAAAATATACACCTATATATATATGTTAAATATTTATTTATCATATTTCAAATGGCATTAAAAATTTCTCCATATATATTTAGTGAAGTATCAACATGAAATGGTACGTGGAAAAAGATCAACGAGGGAGGAAGAAATTGGAAGAAAAAATGAGGGACTGCTATTAGCTAAAGATTTATCCTCAAAAGGCACAGACAACAAAGTGGACATGAAGAAAAAGACTGCTGGTACAAAGGAAAGCCACAATGCTACAAATGCAAAAAAATATGGGCATCTAGCAAATAATTGTAGATTTCAGAATGATGAAGAAAGGATGGCACAATTGATCGAGGGAGAACCACTCCTTTAGAGTTGTGGAGAGAAAGTGCTTCAAAGTGTTTTTGGAGAGAAAGTGCTCCAAAGTGTTTTTGATGAGATAGTGCATCAAAATTGATGGTGGTGAGAAGTGCATCACAGGCGAAGAGAAAGTGCTTCGTAAATTTAAGATTATGGGGGTGAATGTTGGAATAATCTTAAATTTAGTTATTAATTATTTGTTTATTTAATTATTAGATATTTAGCAATGATTAATTATTAGAGAAAAATATTATTTTAGAATTGTTTAGTAGTGGGGTAGTGGAGTTATGGAGTAAATTATGGACATGTAATTTACCCATTAATTAGTAGTGGTTAGTTTTAGTAATAGTTAGTTTTAATATGTTTGTAAAGCCTATATAATGGCTAGTTTAGCTTGAGTTTTAGGAGAGGAAAAGAAAAACAAGAAAAATAGCAGTACAAGTTCTCTGCAAAATGTAGGTGTCTTCTTTTTTCTCTAAATTTTTTCAACATCCTGAACACACTTCATTCTGCAGTTTGATTTCTGGAATTCCATACGCCATTTTGTTCGATGACAGTAATGACAATGCCTTGAAATTTACATGCCCAAGCTTGGTGTGCCAGCGCCAAGACTCCTCGGTATGCTTCGCCAGGAAGCACTCTGTGTTTCCGCTGTCAATAATGAGCTTGTAGAGTCTGTTCAACGAGCGTTTAACCTTCATAAGCAGTTTCTTATTCTTGTCATATACCCACAGGTAGTCACCTGACATAATGACCTTGTTCCCCTCCTCGGATAATTGTCCGAGGCTTATGATATTGTTGCATAATGTCGGTATATAATACACATCTCGCAAGACCCTTTCTTCACCATTTTTGCAGTTCAACACAATGCTCCCCTTTCCCTTTATCAGAACCGTGGATCCATCACCAAATCTCACCTTACCTTTCACATTTTTATCTATCTCTCTAAACTTGGATAATTGGCCAGTCATATGGTTGCTGGCACCATTATCTAAGTACCACAAATTTGAATTCTCTTGTTCAGTTTCGCAATTCAGCTTCAGTTTTGGCGTCACTTTCTCCTCATTGATGAGCATGACTGTGTCTTCTTTCTCTCCTACTTCTGCCACCAATAATGCAGGCTCATCATCCTGCATTTGAGCTATATTCACTTCCTCATTATGTTCTTTCATGCGCTTAGGTTTCTTACATTCAGCAGCATAGTGCCCGTGACCTTGACAATTGAAACATCTCAATTTGCTTTTGTCACGAAACTCTCTGCCACTCCTCGATTTTTGGTTTGTTTCAGAACCACCCTTACCACTACGCCTCAACCATTCATCCCTCGTTAGCAGAAGTTTCCCTTCCTCCCTTTCACGCTTTGACCACTCTTCCTCCATGAGCAGGAGCTGACTACCACCACCACCAGTCTCTGTTTGACCTTTTAGACGTTCTTCATGTGCCTTCAGTGAGCCTACTGTCTCCTCCACACTCATTGTTTCAACATTCCCAAACTGCTCTATGGTAGAGGCTATTTGCAAAAATTTGGTGGGCACAGCTCGTAGCAGCTTTTTCACGATATATGTTTCCTCCATTTTTTCAGCTAGAGCTCGAATGTTTGTCACTAAACCATTCAACTTCATACAAAAATCGTCCAACGAATCACTTTCTTTCATACACAGTGACTGAAACTCGGCCTTAAGAGTTTAAATCCTCGCCTTTTTCACACGTTCCGCTCCCAAACACATGGTTTTCACTGCATCCCACACTTCTTTCACTGTTTCCTTCTCAGCCACTGACAACAAAATGTCCTCCGGGGTTCCTTGATAAATAGCAGCTAAAGCTATTTTATCAGTCCTGTCTTCCACAGTTTTTTATTCCCCAGGTTCCACAGCAACCCAGACACCATGTGCTTGCATATAAACCTTCATTTTAAGGGCCCACGCGGTGTAGTTTCCTCTGTTCAGCATAGGATAACTCAGCCCCAATGTTTCCATCTTTTGCTTTGCTCGTTTCCATCACTGTTGATCTAGGCATGTACTTTGGCATCCACTGCTCGCAACCCTCTCTGATACCAGATTAATGGCAAAGTTTCAGACTTAGTCAAATCACACATACAATTATATGTATACTACAGGTGTTTAACTATGAAAAACTGGAAAAACAATGTACTCTGAATGTGCTAATGATCTTATTAGAACTGAACATTATAAAATATAAAACATGTGAACAAACTGACTGCTAGAAATAAGGACCAGACTCCCTAAAATAACTCCACCAACCTACATTTTATTTTGAACGATTTCTACACTAATTCCACTACCTGAGAAGACCAAGTCTCAGTAAAACATCAGCTAGACACAATAATAAAATACATAACAAAATAAATAAATAATAAAGCAAGTTTCTGATTATAAAAACCAACAACCTAACGTTTATTAGCACTCCTCCTACAATCTCTCAACAACGTGAAAGACCAGTTCAACTAAGCCACTAAACTCAGACTAATAATTAAAATAAAACATGGGAAATAATAAATAGTTTAGATTAAGACCAACAGGGACATCAGCAGCAGCAGCATATCCACTTGGGTCATCACCAATAGCAACAGTTGCAAGAAGAGAAATTGCAGCAAATTCGTTTGGGACATCACCAACAGCTACTCCACTTGGGTCAATACCAGCAGCCAGTAGTCCGCTGTGGCCACTAACACACACAGCAGCAGCAGCCGCCCCTTGATTGTTTTTTTCACCTCCGTTCTGAATGCTGCCAAGTACTCCGCTTGGGCCTGCCTCCTGTCGTCCTACCACAGAGTTGTTTTGCTCCATTTCAATCTGTGCATGCCACAATATTAAGCTCATATATTAGTCGTTACTTGTGTGCATATATGCATGTACTCTCATCAAATATACATACAAAAGCATATAAACATCTATCTATGTTTTGGACACATAGGTTTGTAGAAGAAGACTTGCAAGAACCATGGCTTTGCTGGAAACGTGATAAGCTTCACACACTAATATAAAATAGTATACTAATAATTTAATAATAAAATAAACTCAACACACTTTTTCTTGGTAGATAAAGTGTTAGATATATTTGATAATGTCATGGCTAATATGTTTTATGTTTAGATTTCAGATCTTATTTGAACAGAACAAATCAGTACTTAACTGATCAGTACTTATACTGGAAGACAGAACTTAAGGGATATCAGTACTTATGTTATCAGAAGATAATCATCAGGAGATAGATATCGGAACTTAAGTGCTGAAGAACGATTAGATAAGGACAGTAGCTGATTGAAGTTAAGAAGATCAAGATAAACATAAGAAGAGATATGCATGAAGAAGGAATTCCGTGAAGAATGAAATACTTGGAATAGAAGATATCTGATTGATATATTTTAGGAAGCAGAATTATATTCCATATCAATTAGCGATTATCTTGTAACTGTGTAGTATATAAACACAGACATAGGGTTTACACTATAAGTGTTATCATTATCGAGAATATTATTTACTATAACCCTAACAGCTCTCGTGATATTTTGTTCATCACTGAGAGATAACAGTTCCAGATTGTAACAGAGTTTATTGTTTAAATAAAGTTTGTTTTCTGTTACATAAGTTCTTGAAGTTTGATTTGATTGTAATAAACACTGTATTCACCCCCTCTACAGTGAAAGTGTGACCTAACAAGTGGTATCAGAGCCTTCTGTTAACACACATACAGTTAAAGATCCAAACACAATCATGTCTGACACAGAAACTCCAACTAAGCCTACCAAAACTGAGGAATCATCAAAGACATCAACTCAGAGTCGATATGAGACTATCAGAGTTCCCATATTGAGACCATCTGAATATCCCATATGGAAGGTAAGGATGACCATGTTTCTGGAAGCAACAGATCCAGAATACCTTGATAGAATCAAGGAAGGGCCTCACAAACCTACCAAGCTCGCTGTTGTAATTGCAGGTGAAGCAGCAATGACTGTACCAAAGGAAAAGAGTGATTACACTGCAGAAGATATAGCATCTATTGCTAAGGATGCCAAGGTACGTCACTTATTGCATAGTGCCATTGATAATGTAATGTCAAACAGGGTAATCAACTGCAAGACTGCTAAGGAGATATGGGATACACTGGAGACAAGGTGTCAAGGAACTGAAACAGTTAAGAAGAACAGGAAGACAATACTCACTCAAGAGTATGAACACTTTGACTCTAGGACTAATGAGTCATTGACTGATGTATATGATAGATTTGTCAAACTCTTGAATGACTTGTCATTGGTTAATAAGGAGTATGATCTTGAAGATACAAACCTTAAATTCCTGTTAGCTCTTCCTGAATGTTGGGATTTGAAGGCAACAACAATAAGAGACAACTACAATCTTGATGAAACAACTCTTGATGAAATCTATGGAATGCTCAAGACTCATGAACTTGAGATGGAACAAAGAAGCAAGAGGAAAGGAGGAAAGTCAAGGACAGTTGCTCTCAAGGCTGAAGAGGAATCCCCCAAACCACCTTCCTCAAAGAAAGACAAGGGTAAAGCTCTTATCATAAAGTCTGATACTGAGTCATCAAGTTCTGAGAGTGATGATGACTCAGATTCTGAAAGCTTGCCTGAAACTAATGCTGATGAGGAGATGATGAAGCTGTGTGCTCTTATGGTGAAAGGAATCACAAAGATTGCATACAGGAAGTTCAGGAAGGGAAAGAAGTTTTCCAGGAAAGGCATAAGTTCTGATAAGAAGAATTTCAGAAGATCTGAAGGAAGAGGAGGAAAGTCTGACAGAGGAGATTACGCTAATGTTAAATGTTATAATTGTGGTGAGAAAGGCCACATATCTCCTGATTGCAAGAAGACCAAGAGTGACAAAGGCAAAGCTCTTGTCACAAAGCAGAAAAGCTGGACAAACACCTCAGACTCTGAAAGTGAGGAGAACTATGCATTGATGGCAAATGCTGATAAATCAAGTTCTGAGAGCAGTTCTGAAGCTGCTGAAACAAAGGTACCTCAGACTACTTATGCTTTTCATACTGATGATATTAATGAGTTGAGAAGATATCTTAAAACCATGTTTGTTAGTTATAGAGATCAAACTTTAACATGTGAAAGATTAACTTCTGAAAATCTTGCTTTTAGGAAAAGAAATGATTTCTTAGAAAAAGAGTTAGTCATGTTCCATCAAACTCAGCAGGATAGAGATGATGCTTTTTATGTTAGGGATGAAGTGCTAAAAATGAATGAATCTCTAAAAACTGAGTTAGAAAAGGAGAGAGAGATTATCAGAACTTGGACTAACTCTGGCAAAACAACTCAAAATTTGCTAAGCAGTGGAAACTGGAAAGAGGGCTTAGGCTATGGAGAAAATAAAAATGAAAAAGGAACTGTAGAAATTAAGCCTGTTGATAAGCAAAAGCCGAAGTTAAAACCTGTTAAGTTTGTAACTGAAAAATCTGAAAATGAGAAATCAGAAGTTAAAAAGGAATTAGCTTCTGACAAACTAAAACAGGAAAAGACAGCTGAAGTTAACATAGGCTTAATGACAAAGAAGCAGCTTAAGCATAAGCTGAAAGATGTTAAGAATGCAAACAAGGTAAAATCACCTAGAAAAAACAGGAATGGAAAGGAAGGTGTGAATAAAAGCAATAACTATAAATCTGTTCCTGATGCTCCTAGGAAAGCATGTCATAACTGTGGAAGTTCTAACCATCTGGCTTCTTTTATCAGGAAGAATAAGAATATTAACTCCTTATCTACAAAGTCAGGAGTTAAGAGTCAGTCTGTTAGATACAAACCACAAAATCCTTGTTTTCATTGTGGTAGTTTATGGCATTCCATTTATACTTGTAAGGAATATCATAGTTTGTACTATGATTATTATCAAATAAAACCTTCTTTAAAGAAAGTTTCTGTTGTTCCTTCTAGTGTAAGTTCTGATTCAAAGTCTGGTAGTATAAGTTCTGATAAGAAAACTGTTAACATAAAATCTGATGCTAAATCCGCTGCAAATGTTAACAAACCTAAAAAGGCCAAAGGATCCAAGCAAGTCTGGGTCCTTAAAACTAATAATTAGTGGTCTTTTTGATTGCAGGGCAATAGGAAAAATATTTTAGTTCTGGACAGTGGATGTTCAGGACATATGACTGGAAATAAGGCCCTGCTATCAGACTTTGTGGAGAAAGCTGGCCCAAGTGTTTCTTATGGAGATGGCAACATTGGAAAAACTTTGGGATATGGCAATATCAATCTTGGGAATGTCATCATTAAAGATGTAGCTCTGGTCTCAGGACTTAAACACAACTTACTGAGTATAAGTCAAATCTGTGACAGAGGTTATCATGTTGATTTCTTTGCAGAACATTGTGAAATAGTTAGTAAATCCAAAGAAAAAATTGTTCTGAAGGGATTCAGGCGTGGTAACATTTATGAAGCTAAGCTTTCAACAAGTTCTGATGGTTCTGCAATCTGTTTAGTAAGTAGAGCCTCAACTGAAGAAAGCTGGAATTGGCACAAGAAACTCTCTCATTTAAACTTCAACAAGATAAATGAACTGATCAAGAAAGATCTTGTGAGAGGACTGCCAAAATCAGTGTTTGTTCCTGATGGTCTTTGTGACTCATGTCAGAAGGCTAAACAAAGAAAATCTTCGTTCAAGAGCAAGACTGAATCATCAATTCTTGAGCCTTATTATCTGCTTCATGTTGATCTATTTGGTCCAGTGAATGTCATGTCTATTGCAAAGAAGAAATATGCGTTGGTCATAGTAGATGAGTTCACCAGATACACATGGGTGTATTTCTTGCACACAAAAAGTGAAACTGCATCTATCCTGATTGATCATGTCAAACATCTGGATAAATTGATCAAAGATTCTGTGAAAATTTTGAGGAGTGATAATGGCACTGAATTCAAGAATCTGATAATGGAAGAGTTCTGCAAAAATCATGGAATAAAGCAGGAATTTTCTGCTCCTGGAACTCCACAGCAAAATGGAGTTGTTGAAAGGAAGAATAGAACTCTCATTGAAGCTGCACGAACAATGCTTGAAGAAGCAAAGCTTCCAACCTATTTCTGGGCTGAAGCTGTGCAGACTGCTTGTTTTACTCAAAATGCAACACTCATTAACAAGCATGGAAAAACACCATATGAGATGGTGAAGAACAAGAAGCCAAATCTTAAATACTTTCATGTATTTGGATGTAAGTGTTTTGTTCTCAAGACTCATCCTGAACAGCTATCCAAGTTTGATCTAAAAGCTGATGAGGGAATCTTTGTTGGATATCCACTTTCTACAAAAGCCTTCAGAGTCTATAATTTGAGAACAAAAGTGGTCATGGAATCTATCAATGTCTCTTTTGATGACAAGAAGATCACTGGACTTGAAGATTGCATTGATCATGATCAGCTGAGATTTGAAAATGAAGATTCATATTCTGATACCTCAAGTCCTGACAGTCTAAGTCCTGATACTGTAAATTCTGATGGATTAAACTCTGATGTTATTGAAACTGTGGTGACTACGTCAAAAGAAGATGCACCAATGCAGGGGGAGCATACTCAAGATATTATCACATCTCAAGAAGCATCAGAACATACATCTGGCTCTTCAAATTCTGATTCGTCAAGTTCTGATAAGCCAAGTACTGACAGTACTGAAAATCTAAATACTGAAGGATCCAACTCAGAGAGCATAGTTTCAGGGGGAGCATCAGAAAATGAAACCGAAGACAGCATGAATCATGGGGGAGCATCCAGTTCTAGAGAAAATCTTCCATCTGCAAGGAAGTGGACAAAATCACATACACCTGATTTGATAATTGGAAATCCTGAGGCAGGTGTCAGAACTAGAACAGGTACTTCGAATGAATGTCTTTACAATACTTTTATCTCTCAGTCTGAGCCAAAGAAAGTGGAAGAAGCTCTTCAAGATGCTGATTGGGTGCAAGCAATGCAGGAAGAGTTGAATGAATTTGAAAGAAACAAAGTCTGGACCTTAGTGCCAAGACCTAAGAATAGATCGGTTGTTGGTACAAAGTGGGTATTCAGAAACAAAACTGACAGTGATGGCATAATTGTAAGGAACAAGGCAAGGCTGGTTGCAAAAGGATATTCTCAACAGGAGGGAATTGACTATGATGAAACATTTGCGCCAGTTGCTAGGTTAGAAGCCATAAGGATATTCATGGCTTATGCTGCTCACAAAAAGTTTACTGTCTTTCAAATGGATGTGAAAAGTGCTTTTCTCAATGGAGAATTGGAAGAGGAAGTATATGTTGAACAACCTCCAGGCTTTGTAGATTCCAAACATCCAGATTATGTCTACAGGCTTGATAAAGCACTTTATGGACTTAAGCAAGCTCCTAGAGCATGGTATGAGACTTTAGCTCAGTTTCTTCTGGAAAGTGGATTCAACAGAGGAACTATTGACAAAACACTGTTCTATCTCAACCATGGCAAGGACTTACTTTTGATCCAGATTTATGTTGATGATATTATTTTTGGGTCTCCAAATGACAAACTTTGCAAAAAGTTTGCCAAACTAATGCAGTCAAGATATCAGATGAGTATGATGGGAGAACTCAGTTATTTTCTGGGCCTTCAAGTCAAGCAGAGTAAAGAAGGAACTTTTATTTGTCAATCTAAGTACACCAGAAACTTGCTGAAGAAATTTGGAATGCAAGATTGTTCAAGTGCATCCACTCCCATGGCCACTGCAACAAAACTGGATAAGGATACTGGTAATTCAGTAGATATTACTGATTACAGAGGTATGATTGGCTCACTTCTCTATCTAACTGCTAGTAGACCAGATATCATGTTTGCTACCTGTCTTTGTGCAAGATTTCAAGCAGATCCAAGAGAACCTCACTTAACAGCTATAAAAAGAATCTTTAAGTATCTTAAAGGAACAGCTGATCTAGGATTATGGTATCCTAGAGAATCAGATTTTAAATTAATAGGTTACTCAGATGCAGATTTTGCAGGTTGCAAAATTGACAGGAAAAGCACAAGTGGAAGCTGCCAATTTCTTGGAGGCAGGTTGGTTTCTTGGTATAGCAAGAAACAAAAGTCAATTTCCACATCAACTGCAGAAGCAGAGTATATTGCTGCAGGAAGCTGCTGTGCACAGATTCTTTGGATGAAGAATCAGTTACTGGATTATGGGTTAACATATTTCAAAATCCCTATTTACTGTGATAATCAAAGTGCTATTGCTATGACAGGTAATCCAGTTCAACACTCTATGACAAAGCACATCAGCATCAGGTACCATTTCATCAGGGAACATGTGGATGAAGGTACAGTGGAATTGCATTTTGTTCCCACAGATCAACAAGTAGCAGATATCTTCACAAAACCACTGTGTGAAGCTACCTTTTCAAAATTGGTAAATGAACTTGGAATGATTTCAGGTTCTTTCTCTAAATCTGCTTAAACTTGTTCTATGTTATCAGACTTTATGATCAGTATTTACAGAATTAATCTCTTTGTATATTCTGTGCATTAATTGATAACTGTCATTAAGTACTGACTGTTGTCTGATATATGTTTCTAAACTCTGATAAGTGATATGTCTGTTTCAGTAACTATTCAATCCTATGAGGATAACTGTGCTAGATACTGATCTAGTAATCTTCAATAAACAAATGATCCCATGAAAGAAGTAATTATTTCTGTGGAAATCTTATGACACAAGCAAATTCTGATATTTGAGCTTAGTTTAGTTTACTTTATTCATCTTATTACTAAGTCCCAAATTAGAATAATGCTACTCATCTGTTAAGTTCTGATTCTAGTAAAACTGCTGAATGTACTAAGTGCTGATAAACCTCACTTATCAAAAGAAAAAAAAATCAAAGAATAACATCAGGTACTCCTTTGAGATCTAGAGTAAAAATGTGAATGGGACGACCCAAGTGCATAGCTGGTATTAAGTAAATATGCATTAGAAAAGCAAAATATTTTTTCTTGGTGACTGTTCACACTCTATGATTACTGGAGAAATACTCTGATAATAGCATAAATTCTGATAAACAGTCGTGACTCACTTACACTGAGAAGCCTCTGTAAAATAGAATTTCAAAAGATGCATAAAATTAGCACAAAAACAGTTGAGGTGGACTTATGCATGAACTCATTTATTAGTAGGTTTCAGGATAATGACAGCTCTTTAGCAAAATTTTAATTATGACTTATTTCTAAGATGTACTGAAGTAGATCAGACTTTACTCTTTGTCTGTTATTTAGCTTAATGCACACACACATCACTCCATCTGAATGATGAAAATTTCTGTGGTGGTCTATGTTATTTTAGATAAACAGTCATTGTGTCATTTTTGCACAAATTCTGAGGACAAACTCTAGTTACACGTTCTGATGATTAAGTTCTGACATTCATAACTAAGAACTTGTATGAGTATTTACTAAGATAGATATTCCTTGTTCGAGTTAAGACATTATGTTCTGATGACTGTTAAGTTCTGGTATAGGTCTAAGTTCTGATTTGTCAGTCTAACCCTTTACTTGACTTATCTGGGAGTAAAATTTGGTAACAGTCTCAGATTAATTTCGAAATGTTGAAGTGGAAGATTAATAGTCTATGGTTAAAACATAATGGCACTCGTCCTTGAACAGTTCACTCTTGTTACATGTGCACATTCCTTTTCCAATGACTGTTATTCTTTTTCAAAGTCTAGGGAGACGAGGTAGAATTAATTCTACCTGTCAGCATTAAATATCTTTGCGTCTCTTGGCATTCTCTTGCCTATATAAACAACCACTTCACATCAGTCTTTCCATCACACACACTTATCCTCCTTCTTCTGTCAAAAACACAATGGTTCGATACAACATGTTTTTGAACACACAAACCTTCACAATGGAGCTTAGTTGTGCTGAGTGGCAGCAGGAGTGGCATATAACAGCCATTCCTGAGGAGATCTGGGACTCTGTCCCACAGGAGGTGCTGGCTCACCTTCTATTCTTCGAGATGGATTACCATCGCCATCTGGAGCGCCTGGAGGAGGAAAGGCGGGAAGCTATCCGTCAGCAAGAGCGAATCATTCGACTCGCTATCTTGTTTGTCGAAGATAGGAAGAGGAAGATGACTTAATCTTGTCTTCTTCCTATTCTTCTTCATCCTCAGCTTTGTCAGGCTTCTTAGCTAGGACTAAAGATGTTGACGTTAGGAATAGAAGCTTAGGGAAAATCTTGTATTGATGTAATTTCTTTTTCATATATGTATTGACTTGATATATTAATGAAAACTGTTTTTACTTCAAGATTTTGTCTCTGAGTTACTTTATCTTGTGTTGTTAAATCCTGCTTGATATTCTGATGACCATTTAAATTTTGTCTTTATTTAAGTTCTGATTCTTTGTCAGCACTTATTCATCGAAATTATCTCGGTCATTTTTAACATGATTCATTTTCAGAATATTAATGTTGCAGTGAAAAATAATTCAATCAGTGCTAACGGTTTCAATTTTGAATTAAAACTGTGTCTCTTGATAACTGAAATGGTTTTTCCTTGAAACAAGGCAACTGGGTAAGTAATCATTCCTGTTTTCTCGAGCCCAGTAACTATCCGTTATTACTGCATGTCTGACAGGTGTCCAACGGTAACATTTTTTTTTTCAGAGTATAAGAACAACAGAGAGAAGATTTCTTTAATCTTTTATTTTCTTTATACTTTATCTCTCTTCTTACTTTTACTCTCTTTCTCATTCTTTCTCACGTTGGTTTTTCATACAGACATTATCTCAAACACCTAACAAGCATACTTGAATTTCAATATTTTTTCACATGGCACCAAAGGATTTAATCATTGATGGAGCAAAGTTTGTTCCAAACAACTATGCTGCAATTCTTGATCATGCTGAAGCTCCATCTGAATTGCATTTTGTGCAAGATCTTCTTGCACATAGTGAGGTTGGGTACGCCTTAACTCAGCCTGAATTATTTTCAAGTCAACAAGTTCTGCGGCTCTGGAGGACTGGAGTTTTTGATGATGGTGGTAAACGAGGAACTCCCAGTATTATCTTCCAAGTGGGTGATTCATCCTATGTAGTCACTCCTGGTACAGTACGAAGAGCATTACATCTTCCAGAAGATTGTACCTTCTCTATACCAGAGGAATCAGAACTTCGGGGGTTAATGACTGATTTGGGATATGAAAAGAGTCTGACGAAACTTGGACAGTTGAAACGGGCTAATATCAGAAGAGAATGGAGTTTCTTCTTCGATTGCATCACCAAGGCTTTTGGCAACAAGTGTTCAAATTTTGATGCCATCCCAATTCTGAGTCAGCACATCGGGTATGCTATTATCCATCAAACTCATTTTGATTTTGCAACTGGAATAATTGGTTTTATTGGGGATAGGATGATAGAGGATCGAGATGTTGTTTATTTTGCTAGATTCTGTCAACTTATTTATACGTATTGTACTGCTGAACCCCAGTTAGTCAGCACTCAAACCCCACCTTTTAAGGTTGCAAAAAGGTACTTTAACGACCTGATAAATGCTGACACAAAGAAATCAATGGTGAGACAATTACAGATTCCTTAGTCTGTGAAACAGATTCTGGTAAATGCTGATCCTGCTACTTACAAATCTGTTTACTCAAATGTTCAACCAACTCACCATAACCAAAATCCATCAACCTCAGTACCTACCTCTCATTCTACTCAACCTACCCTCAGAACTTATCTCAAATCCTATCTCTCCACTTCACAGACTGCTCAACCTTCTTCTTCAGCACCTACTGTGAAGCATACATCCTCTAAACCAAAGAGAACAAAGACTGTTCCTCAAACATCTCAGAAGAGGAGGAGGATTACTTTGAGAGATGAATCAGATTCTGAGGATCAGATTCCCTCTTCAGAACCTGTGGTAAATGAAGCTGAGAAGGCAACTTCTCAGAAGGATTCTGCAATTGGGGGTTCTAGGCTTCTCAAGAGGCTTAGACGTATGACGGTTCCTGAAACTCCCAATGAATCCAAATCAACAAGGAAGTACAAGAAACAGAGGGCACAGAGGCCAGTTTCAGATGATGAGGAAGAAGCAGCTAAGGAAGGGGATCAGGAATCTCTGATCTCACAAGACAAGGAATTTGCTCCAGTCACTTCTTCTCCATCAACTCCATCTCAAGAACCTGTATCTGACAAGGCTAATTCACCTTCTATGTCTCTTGTTGATCCAGGCACAAATGCTGAAATTGATATTCAGAACCTGGTTGTGCCTGAAATACTTTTCTTAGAAGCTCCAACAGCAAATAATCCTTCCACAACACCTGTTACTGATGCTATTCAAACTCCTGAGTTATCACTAACACCTTCTCTGCATCAAGATGCTGATGATCAGATTTTAGGTGAGCATCAGGATATGGCTGTTGATCAGAACTTAGTATCAGATCAGCAATTAGAGGATGTTGAAGCCTCCATTGCTACTCACACAGTTGTCTTATCAGAAGATACTGATTCTTTAAGTTCTGATGCTGCAAATGTTGGAGATACTGGTGAAGCTGCTACAACTGTAGATGCTGATGAAGCAGGTCCTTCAGGACATTCTCCTCCACTGACTCTTCCTAAGTCTGAATTGGTAAAGGAGTTTGTTATCAGGGATGCACCAGTACCTTGGAGTGAAACTCCTGCAGGTCAGGAGTGGACTAAGGAATGGAACTCAGTTTCATGTGTTCCAAATGCTTTACATCTTGCTGAGCACTTGACTAAAGCTGATGAAATGTTACATTCTGATGATTTTAAAACCCAGCTTAGAGTCACTGCATTGAGTACTAAACATCTACAAGGTCTTTATTCCAACACTCATGCAGAGCTACACAAGATTCAGGAGAACTTTATCAAACAGGAACAAGTTTGGAAACTTGATAAGAAAAAGTTCTTCCAACCTACCATTGACAGGGTTGCTTATATTGAGAAAACTCAAGAGAAGCAACAAGCTCAGATTGATCAAATTCTGACAAATCAAGCTTCTCAGCAATCGCAACTTACTGAAATCCAGACCTCAGTGGAACTACTTATCTCTCTTTTATTACCTGCTGATGCCAAAAAGGGGGAGAAGGTAATTAAGTCCAAATGCAAAACCAACAAGTCACTGCAAGGAAAGGATGATGGAAAAGATGACCAATGAAACTCTGGAATGGGTAGTGGTCATAGTCAAGGTAGAAGGTTTACATCAAGACAAGCTAGTCACAGAACAAGTTCTGATACTGGGAAAAGAATAAGTTCTGCTGCTGGTAAAAGGATAAGTTCTGATGAACTTCTAGATCTTGATGAGGAAATGTCAAGACAGTTATTTCTTCAAGAAAATCCAGGGATGGACTTGGAAAGTTTAAAGGAAGAAGAAGCCAGACTTAAATTAGAGAAAGTCACATCTAAATCTGAAGCTTCTGGTAAAAAGTTACTTCCAAAACCTAAAGGCATCGTGATCAAAGAAAGGATACATACTGAAGAAACTTTGGCTAGATCACAACCACAGATAGATCCAAGATCCAAGGGTAAAGAAAAGGTTGGTGAACCTATCAAGCCTTATGTACCTCCTGAGGAAGAAGAAATTACTGATGGAAAAGATGATCTTGCTCTGACTTCAAGAAAAGTTCTTAAAACAACCTCTGACATGGCTCAAGTTGTTCAGAGTCAAGAAATTGTAAGTTCTGATATTCAGAAGAAGCAAGTAACCTCTGACAGTGCTCAAGTTAACTTGATATCAGAAAATAAATCTAAAACACTCCTACCAGGATTCACTAAAGCAAAACAGACTCAATCTTTGAAGACTACTTCAAGTGGTTTTGAAGCCAGAGTAGTTACTGGAAAGGAAGCTAGAGATAAAACTGGATTGGGAAGTGCTGATGAAAGAAGAGTACACAACACTACCGATGATCCAACTTCCTTGAGTGAACCAGGTATTGGAGCAACTCCTGAGAGATTGAATCAACTAGAATCTGTACAGATGGTTTACCATACCTACTTGAAAGAATACATCATGTTGTATTTCATGACAGATGGTAGGGTTTATCATATAAGACAAAATGCCATTCCTTTGAAGTATTTTGAAGAATTGGAGCATGTACTTTTCTTACTTCAAGTGGATGACAGAATAACAGAGACTGCTGCAAACTACTTAAAAGAACAGATTCAGAGACAGAAAAGACTTTATTCTGTTAAGTCTGACAGCAGATATGTTCCAAAGTACAGAAATCACAATGGTGATATTGTTGATATGAAGCCTAATACTGCACAGATCAGAACATATCTTGGTATTAAGGGGCTTGAATTCAATCTAGAGTCTAACAAAGCTTATGTCATAAGACTAGATCGGGAGTTGAGAAAAGCAAAGATTAATGATCTCAGAGCTGCAATATTTCAAACTGGTGAAGATACTGCAGAGCTTAAAGATGTCAAACGGAGAATGATTGATGAACTCAGATATGCTGAGAAATGTCCGTTGAAGAATTATCTCAGAACAACTCCTGACATCAGAGAGATCAGAAAATGATGAAGCCAAGTCAAAGATCTACAACTACTTAAAATTCTGATGTGTATACAGACCAAAGTTGTTATCAGAAGTTGAATTGGTAAAAGCTTTAAGGACTGTAAGTTGTAGTTATCTAGTCTATTTCTCATGCATTTGTACTTAATGTTTTTGACATCATCAAATATCTGTTAAACTTGTATATTTTGCTAATTTACAAGTTGGGGGAGATTGTTAGATATATTTGATAATGTCATGGCTAATATATTTTATGTTTAGACTTCAGATCTTATTTGAACAGAACAAATCAGTACTTAACTGATCAGTACTTATACTGGAAGACAGAACTTAAGGGATATCAGTACTTATATTATCAGAAGATAAGCATCAGGAGATAGATATCGGAACTTAAGTGCTGAAGAACGATCAGATAAGGATAGTAGCTGATTGAAGTTAAGAAGATCAAGATAAACATAAGAAGAGATATGCATGAAGAAGGAATTCCGTGAAGAATGGAATGCTTGAAAGAAAAGATATTTGATTGATATATTTTAGGAAGCAGAATTATATTCCATATCAATTAGCGATTATCTTGTAACTGTGTAGTATATAAACACAGACATAGGGTTTACACTATAAGTGTTATCATTATCGAGAATATTATTTACTATAACCCTAGCAGCTCTCGTGATATTTTGTTCATCACTGAGAGATAACAGTTCCAGATTGTAACAGAGTTTATTGTTTAAATAAAGTTTGTTTTCTGTTACATAAGTTCTTGAAGTTTGATTTGATTGTAATAAACACTGTATTCACCCCCTCTACAGTGAAAGTATGACCTAACATAAAGCTACTGCTTTTTCTTACTCAGAATCTCAGGCTACAACATGCGAAGAGCTTCAGCTCTTTTTCTTACTTCTGTATATATTTGTATCTCACTATGCATGTAGGCAATACAAGTATTTATAGTCTGTCTAATACCTGCACACCTATTCACTTACGTATGTTGCTTTATTTTTCTACAGCCCACCTTAATTTAAGGATATATCTTGATACACGTTTATGGAGCTGCTCTCCTTTTCTTTATTTTTCTACCTTCCATTTATTCAACCGTGTGTAGCCTACCTTGTTTTATGGAATTCAAGCTGGTTCATGCATGCATAGTCTTGACTTTTGAGTTTACACAAAACAAGCTTTTATAGTTAATGATCAGGGCTAAATAAAAGTCCTTCAGAGTTATCCACCGTCTTTGACTTCACTGCTGCATCTTTTATTTTTCTGCCTTTCATACTACTGCATCTGTTTTCAAGAATTGATGATATTATGTTATCATCCAGAGAGTTTGACTTCTAACACTCCCCCTCAAACTCGACTCTGCATTCCGAGCTTGTTTTTCATTTTGTAAAACACATCCGGCTTCAATGGCTTTGTAAATATATCCGCTAAATTTTCTGCTGTGCTGCAGTGCACTAACTCCACGATTTTATCATTCACTTGTTCGCGAAGAAAATGATATTTAATATTGATGTGCTTGCTGCGACTGTGTGACACTGGATTTTTCGCGAGAGAAATAGCGGATATATTATCCACGTAAATAGTAACCGGATCTTCCTTGATAAGATTTAACTCGCTTAATATGTAGCCTAACCACATAGCCTGACATGCACACGCTGCTGCTGCGATGTATTTTGCTTCACATGTTGAAAGTGCCACTGTTGGCTGCTTCTTTGATGACCACGAGAATATTGCTGAACCGATATGAAAAGCATAGCCTGAAGTGCTTTTCCCGTCATCCAAGTCACCGCCATAGTCATTGTCTGAGTAGCCAACTAATTTTGAATATTGAGAATGCGTGTAAAACAGACCTTGATCAAGTGTACCTTTTATGTACCTCAAAATCCTTTTAGCTGCCATGAAGTGATCTTGCTTCGGTTTTTCCATGTACCTACTAACCAGTCCAACTGCATACATAATATCTGGACGAGTGAAAGTTAGGTACCTCAGACTACCAACCAAACTTTTGAACAATGTCAGATTTACCAACTCCCTTGTTGAATCAATTCTGAGCTTTATGCTTGCTTCTGTTGGCGTGCTCACTGACCTGCACTCTTCCATTCTGAACTTCTTTAAAATCTGTTCAGCATATTTTTTCTGAGACAAAAATCCCATCTTTGCTTTGCTTCACCTCGACTCCAAGAAAGTATGACATTTGACCAATATTTGTCATCTCAAATTCATTAGTCATAACTTTCTTAAAATCATCAAACATACCAGGATTGTTTCCGGTAAATATCATGTCGTCCACGTATAAGCAAACGATCATAATATCTCCCCCTGAATTTATTTTCGTGTAGAGTGCATGCTCGTATGGACTCTTCACAAAACCATTTCTCTGAAAATATTCATCAACCCTTGTATTCCATGCTCGCGGAGCTTGCTTCAAACCATATAAGGCTTTCTTCAGTCTGTAGACTTTGTTTTCCCGGCCTTTCTGAACATATCCGGGAGTCTGCTCAATATAGACTTCTTCTTCAAGATAACCGTTTAGGAATGCTGACTTCACATCTATCTGAAAAAATCTTCCATTGATTTTTAGCGGCAATTGCTGTAAGAAGTCTAATGGTGTCAACTCGTGCAACTGGAGCAAATACCTCATCATAGTCAATGCCATATCGCTGCTTGTAGCCTTTAGCCACTAGCCTCGCCTTGTATTTCTCCACTTCTCCATCCTGATTCGTCTTGGTCTTGTAGACCCACTTGACACCAATTGCTTTGTGCCCTTCTGGAAGATCTGTGAGCTCCCAAGTATCATTTTTCTTTATTGCACCAATTTCCTCATCCATGGCTTTATTCCATTTGCTTTCTTCAGAAGCCTCTTCAAATGTAACTGGATCACATTCAGCCATTAAACAAAATAGCGAATAATCAAAGGTTGTTTGTACCGGACTTGTAGCTTCGTAGATATTATCCAGACTCCGCATCTTTTGTGGTGCTCCTCCTGAGCTGCTGCTTCCTCCCGTGGATGGTGTTGATCCAGGAGTTTGTTGATTTGGACTTGGTGGAGGAGTTTGATCATCATCTCCGTTATCTTCAATGTTCTGGTTATCAACGTCATCGTCATCGCCATTGAAAAATAAACCAGCAACTTTTCTTTCATCCTCGCTCCATCTCCAGTAATCTGATTCATCGAACTCAACATCTCGAGAAATGATTAATTTCTTCGTCAAGGGATTATAAAGTCTGTACGCCTTGCTCCTTTTGTCATATCCGGTAAATATGCACTTCTCGCCTTTATCATCCAACTTCTTTCTTTTCTGATCAGGAACATGGGCATATGCAATACACCCAAAAATTATGAGATGTCCCACTGATGGTTTGCTACCACTCCATGCTTCATTTGGAGTTTTGTTTCTGACACTTTTTGTTGGACAGCGATTCAACAAATAAACTGCACATAAAATGGCAGTCGGCCCAAAAGGTTCTCGGCAAGTGCTTTGCTTTTACCATGCTCCTTGCCATGTCAAGAATAGTGCGATTCTTTCTTTCTACAACGCCATTTTGTTGAGGAGTATAGGTCGTTGTCAACTGATGATTGATTCCATATGCTCTACAAAAGCTTCTAAACAGATTAGAAGTATACTCGCCTCCTCTATCTGATCTAAGTACCTTCAAATAATGTCCACTTTGCTTTTCTACCAGTGCTTTGAACTCCTTGAATTTATCAAGCACCTCCGACTTTTCTTTGATAACATACACCCAACTTTTCCTGCTAAAATCATCAATAAAAGTTAGGTAATACCTATTACCTCCAAGTGATGAGATATCAAATGGACCAGTAATATCTGTGTGAACAATCTCCAATGGCCTCCTGGCTCTCCAAGATTTTCCAACGGGAAAACTTTATCGATGTTGCTTCCCCTTTACACATGCTTCACATAAATTTTCTGGTTCGTTGATTTCTGGCAAACCGTCCACCATTTTTGTCTTTGACAATAATTTCAGGCCAGAAAATCCAAGATGACCATATCTCAAATGCCACAACCACGAGTCATTTTTAATGACCGACTTTAAGCACTTCTGCACATTTGTTTGCATATCAAGCGTAAACAAACGATTCTTTGACATCTCCATATTTGCAATCAATTCCCGAGCTTGATTTCTGATAATGAGGGAATTGTCCTGCATCTGTATATTATATCCTTTCTCCACAAGCTGGCCAAGACTGATAATATTATTTTTCAACGCAGGAATATAATAAACATCATTTATATATTTCTTTTCACCTTTATTTGACATGATTGTGACAGTACCTTTTCCTTTCACCGGAATCTTTGACGAGTCACCAAAAGTAACTTCTCCGCTGATGGTGTCGTCTATCTCCGTGAATAATTCCTTGTGACCAGTCATGTGATTAATGGCCCCTGAGTCAAGATACCAAACATTCTTCTTGCTTTCCTCGTTTCCTTTGTAAGTGAGGAACATAGCAGTGCCAACATCTTTGTCTTCTTTTGCTGCTGCAAAATGACTTCTTTCTTCCACCTTTGGTGATCTACACTCGTAACTGAAATGGCCATATTTATAACACTGATATTGAGACTTATCACCTCGTTGTTGATATCTGCCTCATCCTCGGCCTCTGAAATTTTGACCATGACCAGATGGCTGATACCCTTCAGAATTCTGGCCTCTATTGAAGGACTGCCTTCCTCGTCCTCGTCCACCACGGTAGCCACCTCTAAAGCCACCTCTGCTACTGCCAGAACTGTCACCAATGGACACCTTACTTTGCAACGCCTTTTCCAAATGGCTTACATCATCATACTGGTTCATTCGCTGCTCGTGGGCTTGAAGTGAACCAACCAGCTCATCAATGGAAATTGTGGACAAGTCTTTTGACTCTTCGATAGAAGTAACAACATAATCAAATTTTCTTGTTAATGAACGAAGCAACTTTTCCATGACCCGAACATCATCGAGACTTTCCCCATTTCTTTTCATCTCATTTGTCACCGTTTTCAAACGCGTAACAAATTCACCAATATTTTCGGAACTCTTCATTTTTAAATTTTTGAACTCCCCACGTAGCACTTGGAGCCGAACCTTTTTGACTTTCTCGACACCCTGGAAAGATTTCTGCAGAATCTCCCACGCGTCTTTCGCCGTTTTTGTATTTGAAATTTTTTCAAAGGTTGATTCGTCAACTCCTTGAATAATTGTATATAACGCCTTTTTATCTTTTTTCCGGGTCTCTTTCAAAATCATCTTCTCAGCATTTGACAGGGCTGCTTCAGCGGCTGCATTTGTGGGCTCGTCATACCCGCTTTCGACAATATTCCAATTATCGTAGGAACCGAGTAATACCTTCATTTGAATACTCCAGTTCCCGTAATTTGTACTCGTCAATTTTGGAATATTTGGTTGCACCATCGTCGCCATTTTTCACGAACGGAACCTTAGCTCTGATGCCACTTGTTGGAAACGTGATAAGCTTCACACACTAATATAAAATAGTATACTAATAATTTAATAATAAAATAAACTCAACACACTTTTTCTTGGTAGATAAAGCTACTGCTTTTTCTTACTCAGAATCTCAGGCTACAACATGCGAAGAGCTTCAGCTCTTTTTCTTACTTATGTATATATTTCTATCTCACTATGCATGTAGGCAATATAAGTATTTATAGTCTGTCTAATACCTGCACACCTATTCACTTACGTATGTTGCTTTATTTTTCTACAGCCCACCTTAATTTAAGGATATATCTTGATACACGTTTATGCAGCTGCTCTCCTTTTCTTTATTTTTCTACCTTCCATTTATTCAAGCCGTGTGTAGCCTACCTTGTTTTATGGAATTCAAGCTGGTTCATGCATGCATAGTCTTGACTTTTGAGTTTACACAAAACAAGCTTTTATAGTTAATGATCAGGGCTAAATAAAAGTCCTTCAGAGTTATCCACCGTCTTTGACTTCACTGCTGCATCTTTTATTTTTCTGCCTTTCATACTACTGCATCTGTTTTCAAGAATTGATGATATTATGTTATCTTCCAGAGAGTTTGACTTCTAACAGGCTTATGTTGTTTTATATATGTGCATTATGAATAGATTTATTAGTAATGTTTGATGAGAACAGATGATATGTGATTAAAAGGAGATAGTATATTATAAACTTTATATACATATTAAAAAGTAAAAGCAGTGTTATTTTCTTATTAAAAAAATAGCACTTTTTTGTAGTTACACACAGGGAAGTTACTATCTTATTTCTAAAAAAATATACATAGATTTCAATATTACTCAAATTGCATCGGAAATGATAAGTGAACTGTATATATATATATATATATATATGTTTGCAAGGATTTCTTTGTATAGAAAAGCCTAAAATATTATACAAAACTGACTTAGCAACTGAAAGTAAACCATAGAGACACCTATATATACACGAGTAACTAAATTATGAATCCACAAAAGCACAATTTCACACATTTGATTTTTGAGAGGCAAAAAAACAACAATAACAATATGTATAACATATCTTTGGTCAGCGAATAGGTTCCCCGTTCAAATTCAAGACAATAAATTTAAGAGATATTTCATTTTTTTTGGTCAGCAATCTGCTTCACTTTATACATCTTCTTAAATAATTTTTTTTTACAAAACATATAAAAAAGAACAGATCTAATGAAATAAATTTGACTTCACATCAAAAATGAATAAGTACTTGACTATAAATATAATCACATATGATATATATGTCTGAAATCAATAGAAATTTAACCTCTTACCCACGAAAAAGCAAACAAAAAGTAAGAATAAAGTTTTATGAAATAGAAGGGATAAAAACTAGAAAACTACTGGGGACCGAGGGAAAAGAAAAGGAGCTCAAATTTCAAAGGATACTTAAAAACTCCAGACAAGCCCGTTCTTATACAGGAGGGGAGAATTCTCTAGAACAACTTTTTATTTGTTTTGATTTATATGAGATATCATTTATGAAATATTCATTTGAGATAGTGTATTTGCGATAATCCATGAAAGATTTTCTAAATATGAGAGTGGTACGAGAAAAAATTCTCTTGGAAAAAGATTTTTTTATTTATTTGATTGATTTAAGATATTATTTTATTCAATATCCATATTAGATAGGTGTTTCAGATATTTTTTATATACGAGAGTAGAATCTTTTATTTACTAGATTAATTTAGGATATTTGTTAGCAACACCTGCTTGAAATATTTTCTAAATGTGAGAATTGTAGGTGAGGATGACAAAAATGCATGTTATCAATGAGAATATCCACTACAAGAAAACAAGGTTAAATACAACTGATTTAAATTCGACTGGGGTTAAATTCGACCGCAGGCGATCAAATCCCCTGGACACGGCTAAATTCGACCGGTCTCGGTTGAATTCAAACGGTCGTATTTACAACCAATTTTAACCGAAAACGGTTGAAATTAAAACTGTCGAAATTATAGCGGTCGAATTTAGCCCCTAAATTTGACCGAATTTTTTTTCCGGTCGAATTTAGCCCTAATAAAATAGTGGAGGGAATTTTTCCGGAAAGTAATTTATTTGGAACTCCTAAATTAAACCGATTTCGGTTAAATTTTATATTTAAAAATGGCGGGAATTTACCCTCACTTTTTAAATTTTCGAAAAAAATTGAGGGAAATTTCCCGCCCTTTTCGAAAATATATTTCAATGGAATTGAGTTGTATTTAGGATTTTTCAAAATTTTATTTTATAATAAAAAAACTTATTTAAATGTTAGTGAATATTTTGAAATTATGAATATGGGAGAGAATAAACGTTATCCAAATAAAAAATTTAGTTCTTGAAAAAAATAAATTGTGCGCTAAAAGAATTTTCTAATTTCTTTATTTGATAAAAAATAAAATTGATGCTTGTTAATTGTACTAGTCAAAGTGATGCTTGACTTTTAAAATGGAAAGCCAAATAAAATTAATTTAGTCTCAAACTTTGGTTATATCACTAATATATATATTTATTGACATACATACGGTTGGATCGATGAAAATTATTTTTAAAAAAATCGAAACACCGATTAGGACCGACCACTAGTTATATGTATTAGTCAAAATGATGTTTGACTGGTAAAATGGCAATCCAAATAAATTTATTCTGATCTAAAATTTTGGTTACATCACTAATATATAAATTAATTAATATCCATACGGTTGGATCGATGAAAAATATTTTTAAATAAATCGAAACGTCAATTAAGGACTAAACACTAGTTAGCTGTACTAGTCAAACTGATGCCTAACTATTAAAATGGCAACCAAATAAAATTATTTTGATCTGAAAATTTGGTTATATCACTAATATATATATATATATATATATATATATATTGACATCCATATGGTTGGATCGATGAAAATTATTTTTAAAAAATTTGAAGCACCAATTTAGGACCGAACACTAGTTATATGTACTAGTCAAAATGATGTTTGACTTGTAAAATGGAAATCCAAATAAATTTATTTTGATCTGAAACTTTGGTTATATCACTAATATATATATTTATTGACATCCATATGGTTGGATCGATGAAAAATATTTTTAAAAAAATCGAAATACCGATTTAGGACCGAACATTAGTTATATGTACCAGTCAAAATGATGTTTGACTGGTAAAATGGCAATCCAAATATATTTATTTTGATCTAAAACTTTGGTTATATCACTAATATATAAATTTATTAATATCCATATGGTTGGATCGATGAAAAATATTTTTAAATAAATTGAAACTCCAATTCAGAACTAAAAACTAGTTAGCTGTACTAGTCAAACTGATGCCTAACTGTTAAAATGAAAACCAAATAAAATTATTTTGATATGAAAATTTGGTTATATCACTAATATATATATCTATTGACATCCATATGGTTGGATCGATGACAAATATTTTTAAAAAATTCGAAACACCAATTTAGGACCGAACACTAGTTATATGTACTAGTCAAAATGATGTTTGACTGGTAAAATAGCAATCCAAATAAATTTATTTTGATCTAAAACTTTGGTTATATCACTAACATATAAATCTATTAATATCCATATGGTTGGATCATTGAAAAATATTTTTAATTAAATCGAAACACCACTTCAGGAATAAACACTAGTTAGTAGTACTAGTCAAACTGATGCCTCACTGTTAAAATGGCAACCAGATAAAATTATTTTGATCTGAAAATTTGGTTATATCACTAATATATATATATATATATATATATATATATCTATTAACATCCATATGGTTGGATCGATGAAAAATATTTTTTAAAAATTCGAAACATCAATTTAGGACCAAACATTAGTTATCTGTACTAGTTAAACTAATGTTTGACTGGTAAAATGACAATCCAAATAAATTTATTTTGATCTAAAACTTTGGTTATATCACTAATATATATATATATATATATATATATATATATATATATATCTATTCATATCCATACGGTTGGATCGATGAAAAATATTTTTAAATAAATCGAAACACCAGTTCAGGACTAAACATTAGTTAGCTGTAATAGTCAAACTGATATTTGACTGTTAAATGGAAAACCAAATAAAATTATTTCGATCTAAAACTTTGGTTATATCACTAATATATATATTTATTGACATCCATACAGTTGGATTGATGAAAAATATTTTCAAAAAAATCGAAATACCAATTCAGGACTAAACACTAATTAGTTGTACTTGTCAAACTGATGCCTGAATTTTAAAATGACAAACTAGATAAAATTATTTCGATCCAAAACTTTTGTTATATCACTAATATATATCTATTGACATCCATACGGTTGGATCGCTAAAAAATATTTAAAAAAATTGAAATACCAATTCAGGACTAAACACTAATTAGTTATACTGGTCAAACTGATTCCTGACTTTAAAATGGCAAACTATATAAAATTATTTTGATCCGAAACTTTTGTTATATCATATATATATATATATATATTGACATCCATACGATTGGATCGATGATTTTTTTTAAAATAAATTAAAACATCAATTCAGGATTATACAATAAGTAGTTGTATTAGTCAAATCTATGTTTGACTTTTAAAATGGCACACCAAATAAAATTATGTTGATATGAAATTTTGGTTATATTGCTTATATATATATATATATTTACATCCATACGGTTTGATCGATAAAAAAAATATTTTTAAAAAAAATCGAAACACCAATTCAGAATTAAACACTAAGTAGTTGTACTAGTCGAACTGATGTTTGACTTTTAAAATGACAAACCAAATAAAATTAGTTTATCGAATTTTTTCGATAATTTTTTTAGTTCAAATTTCGTCCTCAACACAAAAATTTCGATATATCCATTAAATCCAACTTTTCCGAGATTAATTTACGAATATCTTTAAAACTGCTTTAAACTGAATTTTTTAATGTGGTTTAAAAAGTAACAGAAAATCCAAAACTTGAAACTTTTAATTCAAAAACCGATATTGATATATTCCATAAACAAAAAAAATTGAATATACTCTTCGAAAATGGATATAATTAAGAAAACTACTCCGTAGATTACAAATTAAACTACAACATCACTTAATAAACATGTTACGTGGGCCTAATTACAAGCTCCATTATTATACATCAAACACCCACAGGCCACAATCCATTACAACCTTGTCATCACATGATCCGCACCACCAGTTTCTCAGTCAAAATAAAAATCTTCTCTCCCTACAAACTTCTCATGTTCCTCAAACTACTTCTCACTATCTCTCTTTTTGTTAATCAAATTAAACCATCTTCAATATATACACACAACCAATCACATATACATACAAACCCCAAATCTGTGTTCAAATCTTTTCAGCTAATCTTGATCTCAAACCCAGTTTTTTTAAAATCCTGATTTTCTTGAAATGGAGATGGCTATGGGAGAAGCTTGTTTGTGTGAGTTGTTGCTTACGGTTGTTCAAGTTCTTGGTGTTGAACAAATTGATCAAGGAAGATTCCCCTTTATACTCAACACAATATATACATGTAAGTTTATGATTATTATTTGTTAAAAAAGTTTCAATCTTTAGGGTTTTCTTGGATAAACCCTTGATTTTTACTTGAAATTGAAAAGACCAAGTTTGTGTACTTTCAAGATTTGTGATTTTAGTATCTGGGTATTTCAAGATTTGTGAAACTTAAAACTTAAAACTGACACTAAAATACTCAATAAGCCAAATTATGGGCCCTAATTTTGGGCCCAATTTTAAAGCCCAACAAACAGTGTTTGAAACCCTACAATTCTTATGACCTCTCCTGATGTACGCCTCAATTTCTCCAATTCTCTTTCTCTCTCTCTCCCCCTCTCCCTCTCTCTCTCAGCAAGTATCAGTAGACAAAGTAAAGTCATGGCAACTTTTCGCTCCCTTCCCCTATCTCTACCCTTTCTATCTCTTCTTTTCCGTTACATATATTTTTATTTTTATTCATGCAATTATTTTTATTTTTTGTTTTTTGTTTTTGTCAGGTGGTGGAAAAGGTAAGTCACTCCTCAAGTCATTATTATGAAGACCAGAGGAATGCTCTGCTCATTGCTGTTGCTCTGTTCATTGCTTCTTGGCGACTTCTTTTGTTACTTATTAGATTTTTTTTGTAAGGATGAAACCTCTTCTTGTTACGGTTTTAAAGTTAGATCTTTGTAAACTTAAGTATGTTCTCAATACTATAAAACCCAGTAAATGAGTTAATAATATGTAGATTTTGCCTCATTTTATAATTGTTTTATGTTTTGAATCCATTTGTAATTGTTTGCTTAGTCGTAAACAAGAATTTGGGTGGATAGTTAGCTTGCTTATGATGTTATCAGTACATCTCCAGGCTTGATTTGTAAACGAAGTAATTGTTGACATGATTAAAGGCCACCATTTAATCTTTATAAAATTTTGGATCTTTGGTTTTCTTTGTATGAACCAATAATTTTCACTATTTTTTTTAAAAACCGGTTTGTTAAAATTGATCGAATTCGGTTGAATTTGTTGCAACCAAATATAGTTGAAATTAATTTTCGATTGCATAAGGTCGAATTTAACATTTTGGCGGTAATTTTAAATTTTTCTAAAAAATTTCATTATTTGGGAGGATTTTTTAAATTTTTCAAAAAATTTAATTATTTGGGCGGGATTTTTAAATTTTAGGTGAAAAATTAAATTTGACCACCCTCGGTCGAATTTCTTCGGTTGAATTTAAGCGGTTGTAAATATCTGGTCGTAATAAGCCGGTCGAATTTAGTTAAATACGACCTTACTCCTAAATTCGACTCCCTTTATTACAACCGATTCAAAATCGGTCGAATTTAGTTAAATTTGACCGCGCGCGGTCGAAATAAGCTAAATTCGACCGATTTTTTTAGGTCGAATTTAGCCTTTTTTTCTTGTAGTGATCAAATCACTGTACGTTACACGAGAGAAAAAGTGCATCATACTACCCGAATCAAGACACTGACCACAGATGCATGCAATATTTGATACTCCTCCCAAATTTAAGAAAAATGATAAAATAATGGGAAAAAATAAAAAAAAAACTGATTAATATTATATGTATAAAGTTGATATAGTGGAGAGAAGTAGTGGATGTAGTTATTTTAAAAATTAATAAAATTTTAATATTTTAAATTTTTTTTGAAATATAAACAATTGGAAGGGACATCGAACAAGAAAGTGTAAAAAAATGGAAAGGACATAGAAACACTATTTGACAAGAGAACCACCGCAAACACTACAAGAAAACGGGGTAAAACCGACCGGACATAACCGACCGACGTCGATTTGGTCACTTTAAAACCGACCGACGTCAGTGGTCGGTTATATGCCAACTAAACGACACCATATCGATGACGTGGCACACATAAAACCGACCATCCACTGGTGGTCGGTTTTACTGAAAAAAACGACACCGTTTTGCTGATATGTCACTTTTAAAACCGACCACCTACATGTGGTCGGTTATATCCACAAATTCTACAGGTTAAAACCGACCATACCCTGTGGTCGGTTTTGTATAATAATAAAAAATTAATATAAAGTACAAAAAAAAGTACCCGTTACAGAGAAAACGGTGTCGTTTTATTCTTCTGCCTAAAACTGACCGCTGACCATCGGTTTTAACGTATTTTTTTTAATTTTTTTGTTATATCCCTCATTTCTTAATTTTGGGCAAAAAATTAAAAAGACATAAGTGATTGAGGATTGAAGTGGAGGATTTTTAGAAAATTTTAAGTTCTTTCCATATTTTGTAATTAATTTGTGTGTGTGTTTATGTTGGTGTATGTATTAAATTTTGTTGTATGTATTTAATGTTTTTATTTTTTTATATAATGTTTGTTGTGAGAATTGAAGTTTGGTAGTAGATAATTTGTAAGTTAGTTTCATTAATTTTAATTATAGTGTGTGTGTGTCTGTTTTATGAAATACAAGAATAATTATGAGATTAATGATAAATTATTTGTTAAATATGTTTTTTTTAATTTTAAAAAATATTATTGTAAATGGAAACCATTGATCGAAGTTGGATTGGTAATCAATTGCAAAGCGATAAAATTTCATTGACCCCGGAGTATAGAATTGCTGTAGAAATTTTTTTAAAATTTGCTAGCAAAAATGGAATGGAAGATGGTACAATGAAGTGTCCATGTAAACGTTGTAAAAATTTGAATTGGTTAAAGATTGATGATATTAGATTTCATTTGCTCGCTAAAGGGATGCTTGAGGGTTATACCGTGTGGACGTCGCACGGTGAAAAAATAGGAAGAAAACGTAGTCGAACATCACATCACCGTTATTGTGTTCGGGAACCTTCGAGAGTAGAAGAACTGGTTGATTTGAATGTGATGTTACATGATTTAGCCGGTGAAAATTATCAATTTTATGAAACTACGGATACGGGAACTATGAATGTAGAAGAAACTCCAAATGATAGTGCTAAAAATTATACGAGGTTATTGTTGAAAATGGAGCACCTATTAATCCCGACAATACAAAGTACACAAGATTAAGCTTTACCACCAAATTATTGGAATTCAAAAATAACTCGCATTGTAGTAATAAAACTTTTGATAGTTTGCTTAAACTTCTTACGGATCTGTTATAAAAAAAACATACATTACCCGAAAGTTATTATGCAATGAAAAAAATTATGAAGAATTTTAGGGTTGAATATGAAAAAATTGATTTATGTGAGAATGATTGTATGTTATTTTATGGAAACGACAAGGATAAAGTTGTGTATGATATATGCGGTGAAGAAAGTTGTGTGTGATATATGTGGTGAAGATCGTTATCGGGATGTTTCTAGGAAAGATGGTAAAAAATAGAAAAAAAATCTTAAGACACTTTCCTTTGATCCCTCGATTACAACGCTTATATATATCGGCACATACATCCTATCACATGAGATGGTACAAAAATAGAGATGTGAAAGATGGAGAAATAAGTCATCCCGCGGATGGAGAAGAGTGGAAAAATTTTGACCGTCGGTATCCTTCATTTGCTCAAGAGATTCGTAACATAAGGCTCGGTCTTGCACCCGATGGTTTCAACCATTTTGGCCCTACCAGGAAAAAAACATATAGTGTGTGGCCTGTGGTGATAGTTGTCTACAATCTTCCACCATCGATGTGTATGAAAAAGCCTTATATGTTCATGACCGCTATAGTTCCGGGTCCAAATAGTATTGGAAAAGATATTAACGTTTGTCTAAGGCCTCTCATCGATGAATTGAAGATATTGTGGAAAACCGGGGTGAAGACATACGGCCAATCTTTGAAACAAAATTTTACAATGAGAGCGGCTATTATGTGGACAATTAGTGACTATCCCACTATGAGTACGATAAGTGGGTGGTCGGGCAAAGGAAAGATGGGATGTCAAGTGTGTCTTAGAAGCGTGCAAGGGTTTCAATTAAAATATTATGGAAAATGTAGTTTATATGGCACAAACCGAATATTCCTTGAATCAAATGATCCACTCCGTCAAAAAAGTAATTTATTTGATAACGAAGAAAGAAGATTGTTTCGTGGTCGTTTATCCGGTGAGGGTGTTAAGGAATTACTTGATGGTTTAGTTTTTCCACCACCTTGAAAGACTAATTCGAAGGCAAGGAGTGTCGGATACGGGGAAGAGCATCATTGGACTCATGTCCCAATCTTTTACGAACTCCCTTATTGGTCATAACATAGTTTACAATATTCAATTGACATCATGCATACGGAAAAAAATGTTTTTGAAAACATTTTTTTTACTATTGTCAATGCGGCAAAGTCAAAAGATCATAAAAAAGCAAGAGCGGATTGCAAGCATTTTGGGGTGTTACCATATTTGTGGATCGATGAGAAAGGAAAGTCACCTAAAGCACCTTATTCCCTTACTAGAAAACAATGTAAACTTTTGTGTGAATGGAATAGTTCACTAAAACTTCCGGATGGTTATTCCTCAAATATATCACGTTGTTGCAATGTTGAGGAGTGTACATTTTATGGATTCAAATCGCACGATTGTCATATTTTTCTTCAAAAATTATTGCCTCTCGCAATTCGTAAACTTCTACCGGCGCCTATTACCGATGCAATCACGACAATTTCTAACTTTTTCCAAGATTTATGTTCATCCGTGGTTACAAAAACCGACTTGGAAATAATGGAAAAATCGGTTATCAAAGCGTTGTGTTTGTTGGAAATGATTTTTCCTCAAAGTTGGTTTGAGTCGATGGAACACTTGGTTGTACATTTAGCCGAAGAAATTAGACTTGCTGGACCTGCTTATTGGCATTGGATGTATCCGATTGAGCGTTTGTTGGGCAAATTAAAACAAAAAGTCGGTAATAAAACAAGGGTTGAAGGGTCAATTTCCGAACGATATATGGAGGAGGAGATTCTTAATATTTGTTCCTTTTATTTTGCCTCTAACACGATCCATAATAAGGTACGTCGTAACGAGGTTTTGTTTGATGTGCAAAATTCCAAGAATTTAGAAGTGTTCAAATATCCAATTCAATCTCTTGGAAAGGAAGGAACTCGATACATGAGTGATGATGAACGAGAGTTAGCGGAAGAATATGTTCTTTTAAACTCTCCTGAAGTTCAACCTTATCTAAGGTACCAAAATCTTACTTTAAAAAATATGCGTAATAATTTTTATTAATGACACATGCATGATTTTTGTTAATTTCTGTTTATCTTTTAGGAAGTACCAAGATCGTGTTATGCGACAACGCCCGGAAACAACACCTCAAGATTTAGATCGTATTGTCAAAAATCGATTTAAAACTTGGTTTAAACAAAAGGTATTTATCTATTTTTAATTTGCATTGCGATTACTGAGAATTTCGTGACGTAATTAAGTCAATAAAGTATGATTTATGTGATGTGATTATAAATTATGTGATTAAGGTGTTGATAAATCGTCTTTATGGTATATAAGTATCTAGGAGCTTAGATAGAAGCGTTCCAATTTAAAGAGTCAGCTTAGGAGTTAAGCTGTATTGATGGGCCGTCAGGTAGAACGGAACCTGTCCTAAAATGGGATTAAAGTATTTAAAATATGAAATATGTGTTATTATGTGAAATGAATGTTTAAATAAAGTATTGTGTTCTAAGTGACGTGTCGGTCGGTAACAATATTGTGAAGCGTAATTGAAACACTGAGCGTCGGGCCGTCAGGCTGAACGTGACCCGGTACGCGAAAAGAGGAATAATGATAAAAGGGAAATATTATGATCAGACATAAGTTGTGATGTGTGAGTATACGTGCTTGCTTGTCTATATGCGTGATTACGTGATCTGTGATATTTTTCTTTAAAGGAATTATTTGATATAAATAAGGTTTATTTAACCTTTATACATTTTTATAAAATTTTCTAAGTAAGGTAAAGGCATGGGATTTGTTTTGTTATCTTCGAAATAGTCCTAGAGACTTTCTAAAAATGATAGACGAAATTATTTCATGATCGTTGTTTTTAAAATGATTTTTATGTGATAAAATGCTATTATTAGCACAAACTTGTAAAAATCATATAAAATCAACCGTACGCTCAAACGTCTATTATGAGTAATGGTTGGAAAGCTAATTCTGAGATCTACATCTTAAAGTTGTCATTCACAATAATTTTCAACTTTCTGAGAGGGATATATTTAATATTCAATTTTTATTTTATTGGAGTAAAAAGAGAGAGTAAATTAACCAAAAGAAAGGATTAGTAAATTACCAAACAACCCTTTCCCACTATTATATATAAGCTCATTTCTTCCCCCTTTTTATTTCTTTCTTTCCGTGACTCTCTCTCCCTCTTTCTTTCTCACTCTCTCTCGATCACTCTCTCTCTCTCTCGGCTTTCTTCTCTCTCTCGGTATATCTCTTGTTCCTTTGCTAAATCTCACCAATCCTTCCCAAATCCTCTTGATAAACACATATATGTAGGTAGAAGACTGTGCATGTGTGTATATCCACTTGCATGTAGGTGTGTGTGTATTGTTTGTGCTCGATGTGTGTGTGTTCACCCGAGAACCTCTCGGTTCTTGTTGATACCATCTTGTTTAAGCATGATTCTTTGCAAATGAATGATATATGAGATGTGCATGTTAGTTATTTTGAGGAATTAATGGGAAAACGAGGGTTTCGTGGTTGGACACCCTCGAATGAAGGCACCACCGTGAAGCCACCGCCACCGGTGATGAACTCCAGTGAATCGATGGTGAGTGATGATGTAATTACTGAGCTCTAATACACTTAAAACTTAGTTTCGGTACTTGCATATGGCGATTGTCTAAAAACTGAATGGTTTTGATCTTTGAAGTTATTGATTTGATTTTTGTTGAATAAAGTGATTGTGGATTGTTATTTTAGAATAATAGTGAGAAATTAGATTGGTTAATGGTTTAAAAGGAGTGAAATTGTTGTTGCATGCTAAGGTTTGGTTCAGGTTTTGTACTAATAAAAGGGTATGGGATTTTGTGACTTGATTCTTGGTATAAACTAAGTTAATTAGCAAGAAATGAGATTGCATGTTGATTTAAAAGAGGAATTAGTGATGCATGTCATTGTTTGATTTTTTAAAATATGATTTATGGTTATAGCCGAATGAAAAATGAGTATAAAGGGATTGGTTTGATGCTAAGTGAATGCATGTATGTTAATTGGAAAATTCGATTAGGGATTTAGTCACTAAGCTGTGTTTTAATGAGTAATTCGAAATTGTGATTAAAATGAGTAAGCAATGAATTTGAATTGCATAAAAAGCATACATGTATGATTTGGTTCGAATTTTGTTAATAAAGAAAAGGATGTTAGTTTAAATGTTTGATTATGCTAGAACTAAAGTTGCATAAGGTAATTTTTGAGAAATTTGATTGTATATATATGGTTATGGTTCGAATTTTGATGTTAAAAGAAAGGAAAGTGATTCTTTTCAAAGGTTTTTAATTGTTCTATATGTTTATGTGAGCTAAAGTGAAAATTGATTGATTTTGTGGTTGGAAATTGTAATAAGGCCGAATAGGCCATATGAATTTAGAATTAAAACTTGACTTATGGTAACCAAAGAATTATTGGGTGTGTATATGTGAATATCTATGGATTTGATTGTTTGATTGTGGTATGTGGTTCGAATTAAGGAATAATAGAAAAGGGAACTAAGTTGATTGATTTTAATAGCTATAAGTGATAGTTTTGGTCGTAAAGATTTATTCGTCTATGAATCGTGTACTCGTATGAGTTATAATCATTTGATTTGAAGAATAGTCAAGGTTAAGCGAGTATAAGTTGACTATTGAGTATATAAAGGTATAAAGGTTATGAAAAAGGAATGTGTTATGTGCTATGTGCATGTATGTATAAACTATACTCGTATAGTTCGAGTCAAGAGTATAATCGAGCTATCGTATTGAGTGAATGTTCTGGGAACGAGAGTTGAGAAACTGATTAAGGTTTTGGTTTTGATTGTAGATTCCGAGCGTGAGGGCATTCAGGCTAGGAAAGGGAAAGGTATACTAGGTGGTAGTAGTTCAACCTTCAGGAAAGCGAATTCAGGCAAGTAACTCTAATTACTTGTGTAAATGGTTATAGAGAGGATATTGTTCATGCCATGTAGAGTATTGAACTGTTAAAGTTATGAACCCCTGTTATTGATTTGAGATACCCTGTCTTTGATCTTGTCAAATTATTATTGATAAGCTTATTGATCCAACCCCTTTGGTAACTCTTTTTCATGTTCTACTTATTTGTTATACCATGAACTGTTATAAACCCTATAAGTACCTTTACGAACCCCTTGTAATGATGCTTCATTCCTTGTTTACCCTATTCCCTATTGATACTTGAAACAGTTTTGGTTTCCCTAACTTGATTACCATGTTATCATTGATCAAGATCCCTAGAATTGAACCTTGCTTATTCCTGATTCATTCCCTTAACCTTGAATTCTCGAAATTGAATTTAAGAAAGAGTTTCGACTTGAAAGAATCTGAATGATTTCATATTCTCGGTAATGATAAAATGAATTTAGAAAACCTACCTTTTTCCAACTCAAGGTTTTCCAAACGAATTCCTGATGGATTGGATTGGGACGTAAGAGGCTTGTGGGACTAGTCCAGTCATAGTAAGAGGCTAGCAGAGCTAGTCTAGTTTAAGGCTAAAATTATGCCATTGGTACCTTAAAGACTGGATGGAGGTCGGTACGGGCTGATCACCCGTATTATTATTATGAAATGAAAGATGAAGTGGTCTAATCAAGGGTTCCATATTGATTTTTAAAAGGAATTGAAACTTTCTACTCAGTAATTGATTCTTTGAAAATGAAAATGGTTTATATTGCTTTGAAAAGAGTTGATTATGATATTGTGAAGCTTATAGCTCGTGAACCCTGATTTATAATTCTGTTGATCATATAATTGATTCTTTATAATGAAAAGATTGTCGCTTTCCATTCAAAAGATCATTTGTGATCCTGTTAATGATTTGTGATGAATGTCAGCTTTCACCCTGCCTTAAGCCTTGTTCCTTGAAAGCCCAAAAAAATCTTCTTCATAGCCCCTTTGCATAACCTAAAAATAGAAATCTTCCACCTAGAATTGATAAAGTAGAATGCCCTGAGATCAGTAAAGTATATTATGGATTTTATATCGTAGAACTGATGTTTAGTTACTTGCTGAGTTTTATACTCATATGTTTTGTTTTAATCTAACCATGGCAGTTAAGCAAGAAGATGGTCAGGCTTAGGCGCACTGCTCGTAAGAGCGTACCTGGTGGTCCCTATCATGTTGAGGGCTTCCGGTTGCCAGAGCAGGTAGTAATGTTTTTGAGTGAGCAAGCGCTTAGCCAGAGAATTGTAAAGATACAATGGGTAATCTGTCGATTCCAAGACGGGATCGACTATGTTTATTTGGATTTATTTTGGGGTTGTAAGTTATATTTTATGGTTGGTAGTTGTAATCTTGTCTCATACTTTATCCTGTTTGATCTTGTTAGTAGTTAATCGGGGTTTATGTTTATTTAATTAGTAGATTAAAGGTGTGTGGGTCCTCATTTCCTAACCCCGAGACTGAGGGCGTCACATGCATGATTTGTTTTTGTTTTAAATTCTTATAATTACAATGTCTCATCGATTTGAATTGTTTTTAGGTTGATAAAGATGAGGTGGAAGGACTTCGTTTTAGGGACTTACTTGAAGGGCCGGTATTAAAAGTTATGACTTTTGAGACTTGTCAAGTTAATGGATATAAATTTTCAACAAAATCTGCATCTTGTTCTGGTATTGTTGTTAAAGGAAATTTGCACGGAAATAATCTTGATTATTATGGTCTACTACAAGAAATTATTAGACTTATTTATCAAGGATGCAATCATGTATATTTTTTCAAATGTATATGGTTTGATAGTGTTGGTAATGGTGTGAGGATTGATAAGAATCGTGTGATTACAATTGATATGACTTCAAGATTGAAGTCAAATGAGATTTTTATTTTAGCTAGTCAAGCCTCACAAGTATATTATGCTCCTAGTGTATTGGATCCAAAAGCGAAAATATATACGGTGGGAAAATGTAAAAGTCGCCCAATTGATGAATCTATCGTTGCACAAAATGATATAGAGGATGCTTTTCAGGAAGATAGAACTAATGCATCGACCTCGTTTTCGCTCTTTGTCAATTTTGCACAATATGGACAAATACTGTTTATTCGGCGTGAAGAAGACGAAGAAGACGAAGAAGATGATTTGAAGGATGACGAAGATGAAAATGAAGGAGAAGAAGAAATAAGTGAAGGTGACAATGAGGATGATAATGGTGACGAAGATGATGATGGTTTTGACGATTTTGAATAACGTCATTTGTATTTTAAAGATGATTTTTAGTAAATTTTGTAATGATTAGGATACTTCATTTATAAGTTATAGTAAATTTTTAATGGGTTTGTGAATTTTTGGTTTTAATGCTAAATTTTTATGAGTTTACGTCTGGTTAGGGCCAAAATATCATAATATTTGACCATAATATTTCCCAGAAAATCGACCGTCTCCTTGACTAAAACCGACCACCTTCTTGATAAAACCGACTGTCTCCTTAAAGGGTCGGTCGGTTTTAAGGTGGTCGGTTATAAGAATTAAATTGGCTTCTGATGTAAAACCGACCACATTGGACATTTGACCTCGGTCGGTTTTAGCAGTCTTGGTCAAAGTACATTTTTAATACTTATTTTCAATGATCGAACCGTACGGATGTTAACTTCATGTCAAAATATGCTTATGCACAAAAAATTAGCTCATTTTAACGAGTACTGTTACATTTTTATAAGTAAATTAGCAAATTTAATTAAAAATATGAAAAATATGAAAAATACAAAATACACATGATCAAACCGTATGGATGGACCGACACGGTGAAAACGAACAAATGTACCAAAAATTAGGCTATTTAAAAAATATTATAATCAAAATCATATGGAATATGATTATTTCAGTAAGTATGTCGGCATTCTGTAGACAGAATAAGTTGAACATTCCATTCGATACTATAAGTATAATTTTAAAATTTATTTTTAACGATCGAACCGTTCGGATGTTAACTTTATGTCAAAATATGTTAATGCACAAAAAATTAGCACATTTGAACGATCACAAATACGTTTTTATAAGAAAATTAGCAATTTTGATTAAAAAGTGAAATAATTAATAAAAAAATAAAAATTATGAAATACACATGATCGAACCGTACGGATGGACCGACGCAGTAAAAATGAGCAAATGTACCAAAAATTAAGCTATTTAAATAATAATAATCATGCTTTTATAAGATTTTTTTAAATTTAGGGGTTTTTAACCCCTAAACCCTAAACCCTAAAATTAAAAAATAATTAAAAAATTAAACTGTATAAAACCGACCACTTTAGGTCATAACCGACCACCTAAAAAAATGCGGGTTTTTTTGTGAAAAATTAAAAACCCCGCCTTTAGCAAAACGACACCGTTTTGCATGATGCACAGGGTTCAAGGTTAAAATCGACCGACTAGGTGGTCGGTTTTAAGGACCAGGCGGTCGGTTTTAAGTCTGTTATAAATAAAAAAAAATGGTTCACTTTTTTCTTTTCTCTATTTCTTTCTCTATGTCTCTATTCTCTCTATCTCTCTATTATACTCAAAACTTCACTAAAAAACTTCGATTCAATGGCGTTTAATTCACGAAGGAGCCCCAAATCATCTCTCATTGCCTCCTGTTTCATTCTCGATGTAAGATTTTCTTAAGATTAAGCTATTTTTTTATTAGATTGCATATATTTGTGTATGCGTATGTATTTTTTGTGTTTATACATATGATTCGAAGTTAATTATATGTTTTTTGTGTTTGTTAAAGTATTATTCTCACTTAAATTGATGTGTTTCACTTCAAATCAAACTTCATTGATTTTTCAGTTTTTATGTAAAGTTTTGCATGTAAAACATTCGTCGGTTATGTCAATTTGTTGAATATAGGTTAAATTCATAATTTTTGGGTGTTTTGTCAGTTTGTTTACTCTTTTTAGAAGTATAAATGTATTTTTAGGGTTAATTTTTAGGGGTTTTCTCTCGTTAACACGTAAAAGTACTCGAAATTGATAATTCCCACTTAAATTGAATTTTTTCACTTCCAGTTGAAGTTCATATGATTTTTCAGTTTTCATGTAAACTTTTGCATGTAAAAGATTCGTCGGTTTTGTCAATTTGTTGAATATATGTATAAGTATAAATTTTAGGTTTTTTGTTGGTTTGTTTATGTTTAAGTAGAAGTATAAATGTATTTTTAGGGTTAATTTATAGGGGTTTGCTCTTGTAAACATGATCCGTACTCGAAAATGGATAAATATTGCACTTTATATATGAGTTTGGAACTTTAATTTGTTGTATATATAAATTAAGTTGATTTAATGGTTTAATTTGCGTAATTAAACAATACTCTAATTAGTTGTGTTTATTTCTATCGACAATTTGTGAAATGGATATGTTTATATGCATTTTATATGCATTTTATGTGATTTTAAATGCTTTTTTATGTGTTTTTAAAATCATTTTTATGTAATGTGATTTACTAGCATATGTTTTATATGTAATGTGATTTAATATTCATTTTATGTGATTTTATATGCATTTTTTATGTGATTTTAAATGTATCGTTAATATGTATATTTATATGTATCTCTAAGTGATTTTAAATGCATTTTGATGTAATGTGATTTTAAATACATTTTGATGTAATGTGATTTTAAATACATATTGGCTAATATATTCTTATTGTTTATTTTATGATATTTTTGCTTGGTTGTTGACATTGATGATGATTAGCCTTGTTGTTTTGGCAATGGCGAGGAAAGGGAAGGGACAGGATGTTGAGAAGCACAAGGGGAAGAAGGACAAGGGCAAGGCCAAAGCCACTAGTACTACAAAGGGCAAGGGCAAGGCCAAGAGTAAGGGCAAAGCTAGCGTGCATTTACGGGATGAGCCGACAGATTCAGATTCGGACCCGAATGATCCGACTCGGCACATGACAAATACGGAGGAGCGAGAATGGCGAGGAAGGCGGTCTCGAATATTGTTAGGTGAATTTTTAATTTTTATTATTTTCTTTTATGTAAATATAGTATTGAAGATGATACGGCTAAGAAAACGCTTTTGGCTATGATTCGGGAGAAGTGGCCTCTTGGGCGTTACACTTATACAGATATCGAAGTACGTCACCCGGGTTGGTTGAATGCAAGAGTCGAGGAGTTTCAGGTAAATTAAAAATTCATTTTTTTTGTAATTGTCATTTATTTCTTGATTTTATGATGCATTTATCCTTGTTTTCTTTTTTTTTTTGCAATTTTAGAAATATTATAGGCATCTTATGGGGCAAAGCCGTTCAAAGGCCCGAAAAATTATGGAAGTTCATATTAAAGTGACGATAAAAAAGACTTTGAACGAGCTTAAGAAGAGGGTGGAGAGAAAAGCAAGGGAGGAGGGCATGAGCAAGTTATCTTTGAAGCCGCCTTATTGGTCCGTTCCTTTTTGGAATGACCTTTTGGAGTATTGGGAGAAGAACGAAGGACATTTGCACCGGTCATCGGTTGGATCCACCAACCGATAACAAGTTGAAAGATTGCATAGTGCCGATGCAAGGTCATTCAATAAAGTTCGGGAGGTAATATTATTATATTCCATCACACACACATACATACACGTTCACCATATTTAATATAATCAACTAATTATTAGGACGTGCTAATATAAGTTGTTTAATATTTTGAAAGGTAATGACGAACAAAAACAAGAAAAAGCCGACGAGACTCGAGGTGTGGGATAAATGTCATAGGAAAGTTGGATCCGATCCGGAAAATCCCGTCTAAACTACATCGGCCGCCATGCGTATTGCGGTAATTTTTTTGTGCTTTTATGACCATTTTATGTGATTTTAAATGAATCTTTAATAAGTGAATTTATATGTATTTTCATATGATTTTAAATGCATTTTTATGTGTTTTTATATGCATTTTTATGTGATTTTAAATGCATCTTTAATAAGTGAATACATATGTATTTTCATGTGATTTTAAATGCATTTTTATGTGATTTTATATGCATTTTTATGTGATTTTAAATGCATCTTTAATATGTTATTTTATATGTATTTTAATATGATTTTAAATACATTTAATGTGATTTTATATGCATTTTTATGTGATTTTAAATGCATCATTAATATGTGATTTTATATGTATTTTAATGTGATTTTAAATGCATTTTTATGTGATTTTATATGCATTTTTATGTGATTTTAAATGCATCGTTAATATGTGATTTTATATGTATTTATGTGATTTTAAATGCATTTTTATATGTGATTTTATATGCATTTTTATGTGATTTTAAATGCATTGTTAATATGTGATTTTATATGTATTTATGTGATTTTAAATGCATTTTTATATGTGATTTTATATGTATTTTTATTTGATTTTAAATGCATCGTTAATTGTTTTAAATGAATTTGTAGGAACGATATGCCGCCATTCTCGAGCGCATGCCCGTGAAGGTTAAACAAACGGGTGATTGGGATGAGCCGTGGGATTGGTGGATGGAAGCCTTGGAGGTCCCCCAAGGTACAAGGCCGAAAAAGAATTATGTGGTGGGGTTCCCCAATGCTTGGGCCACCAATCTCTTGCCTACACTAGCTACCCGGTACCGAGATTCCACATAGAATGAAGTCGGCTCATCCTCATCCGCTCCGAGACAACGTGAAGCCATCCTCGACAATGTATATCTTGCCATCGTGAGGAATGTGCTTACGGAGATCCGTGCTAATCCAAATCGGTTTGCTCGCCAACTTTTTAATGCGCAAATAGCTATATTCGCACATACCGCTCTCGAGGCCTCAGATCCATCATCCGATCATAGCCAAAGGTTGCAATGGAATAACCTTATCGGTGGCGAGATCGTGCATATCGTGGGCTCCTTGATTGAAGATATTGTCCAAAAGACGGAAGCTCATGTCGCGGAGGTATAATTTTTGACCTTCTTGTTTACTTATTTGTTTTCATTCACATGCAAATTTTGTTTCTTCTTTTTAACTAGTTTAATTAAACTTGTGTATCTAGAAAAACAATCGGCATGCTATGGAAGTCGATAAGGATTACACGTCCGAGGATGAGACCTCCGATGATGAGGACTTTGATGATGACGGCGGTGATGGCGGCGGTGATAGCGGTGATGGCGGTGGATCATCCGTTGTTGATTTGTCGGATTAGTTTACACTGATCGATTTTAAGACTATTGTAGTTTGCTACTTTAAATTTAATACGTTGTTATGGTTTGATACTTTATCGGTTATTTGAGATTGCTTATTATGTAATGCTATGTTTTGATCCTCCGGTTATCGGAGTTTGTAAATGATTTCGTTGGATTTAATTACTATTGTTTAATTATTAAATTTACTAGTTTGGTGGAATGATTTTGAGTAGTATAGGTTATTGAATGGATTGGAGATTTGGTTGTGAATACTGTTTGGTTGTAAATATTGTTTGGTTGTTTGGTTGTTTGATTTGTTTTTGTATAGGGACTGTAGAAAAACCTGCAATTTTTTTTAAAATCAAACCTTAAAACCGACCGATAATAGGCATAATCGACCACTTTTGACCATTACAAAACCCAGAAAACCGACCGTCAGGTGACATAACAGACCATCTTCTTCATAAAACTGATCATCTCCTTTAGAGGGTGGTTGGTTTTAGGACGGTCGGTTATGACATTTAAGTCAGCTTCTGGTGTAAAACCGACCGATGTGCACACTTTGACCACGGTCGGTTATGAGTTCCAATCAACTTTTTAAAAATAAACATAACCGACCACTAGCGGTCGGTTATGACTCAGTGACATGGCGACACGTGTGCACATGTGTTACCACGTGTACATAGTGACCCCACATTTCAGTAAAATGCCCAAGCACTTAACCGACCACAATGTTGGTCGGTTATGAGGGTTAAACCCGACCAAAGGTCAAAACCGACCAAAGGTCATAACTGACCAGGCTAAAACCGACCACGGCCTATGGTCGGTTATGACCCTTTTAACCGACCGTTTTGCCTCTTAACCGACCGTTTTTGACGGTCGGTTTTGTCATATTTTCTTGTAGTGAAATGAGACCATCATGAATCTGAATAACTGTAGGGGACAAAAGACTAAATAATAATATTACTAGACCAAATATTAGTCAGGATTACTGTGAAGTTGAGATTTCCCAAAAAAAATATTTGACTTTTAAAATATACAATAGTTAGTATAATTAATCTTTGCAAATTCACTCTTCTTGTTTTGTTATAAAAGCTTCTAATTTGTCGCATTATATCTAATAATAGTCTGTTTTTTCGCTACATAATATCGATAATTGTGGTTTTCATAAAAATTATTATTATTTTTTAATTTCAAGTGCCTAACCAAAATCACTTACATTTAGTATTTTCTAGATTGGTTTTCCTAATTTATCTCACATAAATATTTGAATTTAAAAAATTATTCTTACATAAACATACGAGGATGTTATTATAATTACACGAAAATCTATTCATATACAATAATAATATTATTATTATTTTATACTGAAAAAAGTTGCATCTCAATTAAAAAACTATTTAAAACTTCATTTTCTATTTTAGATTAGTGAAAATAGTATATAATCAAGTCGGAGGAAGATTATTTTCTATTTTCTATTGCGTGAGCCCGTGGGGATTACCCGGTGCGCCCCCAAGAGTAGCGACTGCGGGTTCCCTAGGATAAAAAAAGAGTATATAATCATGTGGGAGGAAGATTATTTTCCCTTCAAATGCTAGATATTTCAATAAATTATTCAATTTGAATTTATAAAATTTACTCTTATAATTCTGTAAAATAAAAAATTTGTGACCTAAAACCCAGATGAATATCATTATATCAATTACAAATTACCAGTAACTTAACTTTGTCTATATAATTTATAAAAATGTTGATTTTATAAAATAAATTTGGTGGTATTTACCTATATTAAATTTAAATATGAAGAAAAAAAATTATAAATAAAATAAATTATTTTATATATTTAAATATATGTATAACACTACATGAAATATGGTATTTTCTTACCGCCTAATATCGACCAAACCGTTTTAAGGGATAAAATGACCGACTTTTAAACTCGGTAGGAATGACATAGTCAATACCCATAGTCAATGCAGATTGTGGTCAAATATCTGTCTGTATTCAATTTTTAACGACCAATTATGACCGGGTCAATATTGTTTGACTGATTGTTGACATGATATACATGTCATCTTATTCCGACCAAGTAATACTAAAAAACCTCTCATTACATCATAAATGATATTTAGCAACATCCAAAATTAGTGTTGCCACAGAAAATATTGTCCTGTATGATTTGAAAATTGAAAAGGATGATGTATGGAAACATCGTCTACATATGTTGTCTTAGATTTTTTACACCAACACCTTTTTGGTGTGGCCTTAGACATGTAAAAATTTGTTAAAAAAAGCGGGGGAATAATCCCACTCTTGCTGAAATATTTTTCCCGCACAAAAATTAAAAACTAAAGTTAAAACACACCGACACAAAATCTTTCACGAACACTTATCTGTTCTTTCTCTCTCTAAAAAATACTCACACGAACCTTAATTTATCATCTCATAAACCAAAATCTCTCGCATGATAAAATCACTGTTAAATCATCTCGCCAAAGCTCAAAATCTCAGTCAAAGCGCGTTTACAAACTCTAAAAATTATTTTAAGGTTTTACCCAACCAATGTCTTTGCGGATGATGTACGTCAAATTTTTAACCTAACCGATGTTGTAAGTCTATTTTAAAAAAAATGATTGGGCATGCCTCGTCCCCGTTTTCCCCCTTAACCAAATAATTCATTCTCTCTTAAAAATTCCCCCTCCCTCGTTTTTTTCCCTGGTAGAATTTCAAGTCTAAAATCTCCATCCCCCACTTTTCAACTTTTTTCAACTGTGCTGATATCTTTGCTCTATCTCTCCCGCCCCCTCTTTGCTTGAGTGCTCTCTCTATCTGTGTGTGCTCTCTGTGTGCTCTCGTTCAAGTTTGAAAAGGTCGTCATAGTTTGTTCAAGTCGGAGTTTAAACCTAAGTCGGAGGTTAAAATGCTTTAAATCCTAATTTTAAAACTAGAGATTTCAATTTGAGACCCTAATTTTTTAATTAGTTGAGTAATTGTTTGAATTGAGCATGTTAAACTTTAATTTATTTGAGTAATTGTTTGAATTGAGCATGTTAAACTTTTATTTAGTTGAATTATTTCAGTTTTAATGTACATGTGGGTATCTATTTTTGTGTTTTGATATTTGACTTATAGCTCATTTTGGAGGGCGCATATTGCGGGTTCGAAGGTCAGTTGAGGAGGTTTAAGAAAGCACTCACTATGGGTACGTATATATTTATGTGTATAAATGTCATGTATATTAATTTTTAGCTAATCTTATATATTTTACGAGACTCACTAATTTATTAATAATATATATCAGTGTATTTATGAGTTATAATTATGTGATTAATTGTAGAAGTGTAAAAGTTTTACCACGAGACTGATCCTCTTAAGTTATTTATCTCGGTATATTTTATAATTTGTATGGAAGTTGTTTGTTTTTTCTAGATAATTTCCATATTTGAAAATTATTGAATAGATATTAGAACATGATCGTTATTATAAAAAGCTCATGTTTTTTGCTGGTTAATTTGTCTTCTCTACATCATTTAGTTTCTGGTGAGTAGGCATCATATTTTGGTGAAGAAGGTGTTGGGTTTCGAAGGCATAAAATGCAGCGGATAAACGTAAATAAAACAAAAAAAAATTTCGAAACCCAATGTAAGTCATATGTCATAGACCTATTTGTATATTCGAGGATTCAACTCAACTCAAATAAGAATGTAATAAGTAAATAGTGGATCTACCGTCAGAGAGATCTCGCAAAGTAATATCTGTCAAAGGATTCAGAATCAAGGTTCATCTACAGACTTGAGGAATTAATTCACTGGAAGAAGTTCAAGAAATTGATCATGCCTCAGTGATATAAGTCAAGATCGTGGATTTAATCAAGTGACAGAGATCTCGTCAGAGTATCATTAATTACAAGGATTTAATCTGAAGAAAATCAAAGTGTCAGAGTCAAGACATGAAGAAATGTCATGGAAGTTAGTCACTCATGAACCAGACAGTACATCGAGTGTCAACGTTGAAGTGGCGGAATTGATTCATAATTTTCAGTGATTTTCAGAAGATTTGCAGAAGAATGGTTGCTGCTCAAGACTAGAATTAATTCTCTATTAATTAATTAAGTCATCTAATTTAATTAAGAAAATAAATTATATCTGCGAAGAATAATTTATTTATTAATTGAATTAATTGATTAATTAATTCTGAATTAATTCTAGGAATTTTAGGAATTTTCAGAAGCTTAATTGGATTAAATTCAAGCATTAAATCAGCAAGACAATTGAAAATGAACTAGCATGACAATCAGGATTGTCATACCGATTGTCATGCTAGGCCATTGTCAATTGTCTCACCGAAAGTTACTCTAGGAGGATGATTGTCTTGCTAGTTCATTCTGATTGTCTTGCTAGTTCATTCTGATTGTCATGCTAGTTCATTCAGATTGTCTTGCTAGTTCATTCAATTGTCCTACCGAAAGTCTTGCCAGCTATAGGATTGTCATGCCAAGTCAATTCTATTGGTTTTGTTGATTTAAATAGAAGCAGAGGAGCAGCATATCATTTTAATCATCCAACACACAAGTCAAGAACAAAAGAGCAGCCGCCTTGAAATATAAAATCATCTTCTCTGCTGAAATTCAAGATTAAATTTCTAGATTGTAAAGTTAAATCCAATCCACTAGAAATCTTTATCTTGCTCTTGTGTATCAATCTAGCGGATCAAAATCCCTAGAACTTAATCTCAAATTGCGTTTAGCATTTGAATCTTTTTTATTACAAAAATAGAAAAAGTTCATGTCGAATTTATTCTAGATTTGTGATAATTAATTTGAGATTAATTCCTTGTAATCGATACAGTTGTTGTAACACCTTTCAAGTTTAATAAAAGTTTTATTTAACTTGAATTTTGTTTCACATTTTTTATTCCGCATTTAATTCGATTATTCGGTACTGTTTGTATTCAACCCCCCCTTCTACAAACAAATTGGGACCTAACAATTGGTATCAGAGCCTTCTGATTAACGAACAAATCAAGATCCTAGACTTTTGTGATTTTTCAACTCCTTGAATTTTTATTTATTCAAAAATTCATAATGACTTCACATAAAGTTGGAACCGTTAAAATTCCACAATTTGATAAAGAGAATTATATCATGTGGAAGAAGAAGATGCTATTATTTTTACAAGTTGCAAATCCCAAATATTCAAACTTGTTAAAGAAGGGTATAAAAACTCCGATGGTTATTGAACCGGAGGTAATAATAGATGGTGTGGTGACTACTGAAGCTAGAACCTATCCAAAAGAGCCTGAAGATTTTACTCCTGCTGAGAAGGAAGAAGCTTCCTTGGATGCCAGCCTTCAATTAATATTAATTGATTCCCTTGATCCCTTGATGAACAGACATGTGATGAACTGTAAAAATTCCAAACACATGTGGGAAACTATTGAGGTGATTAATGAAGGCACAGAGGAAGTTAGGGAGAACAAGTTGGAAATCCTAACCTCTGAATATGAACATTTCAAATCAAATCCAGGAGAAGGAATTACTGAAGTGTTTGAGAGGTACAATGCGTTGATCAACAACCTGAACATCAATGGAAAGTATTATTCAATCAGGGAGGTCAACAAAAAGTTCCTTTTAACACTGCCAGCTCATCTTGAACATAGAATCACTGCCATTAGAGAAGCTAGAGATCTGAGTGAGATTTCTTTGGACAGGCTCTATGGAGTGTTAAAAACCTATGAGTTGGAGCAGATTCAACAGAAGGAAGTCTACGGGAAGGATAGAATGGTCAGCACATCTACTGCACTTGTAGCTGAAGGTCAACAACAACAACAATCTCAACAGTTAGAAAGAATGGTACAGTTTTCCAAGGGTGAGGAAAATGAGTTAGTAGCAGAATATGATCCTCCTACTACAAATCAATCAAGTGATGATTTTTATTCCTTGGAAGAGCTGGAGCAATTGGAAGACGAGTCAATGGCCCAAATTGTCAAGAGACTCTCCCATATCAGATTCAAGAGGAATCCCAAGCTTAAGTACAAGTCCAACTACAACAAATTCCAGAAAGGTGGATCTTCATCCTCTAACACCAGCAGTGGTGGATACAAAACAGGGATGGTTGATCGGAGCACCATTAGATGCTATAACTGCAATGAGTTGGGACACTTTGCCACAGAATGTAGGAAGCCAAAGCAAGTAAGAAAGAACTCTGAAAGGGCTTATCTGGCAAAGGGAAGAAGCTGGGATGATACTGACAGTGAAGATGAAGATGAAGGAAATCTTGCTCTTATGGCTATTGATGGAAAAGCTTCATCGTCAAGAATAGAGGTAAAACTTTCTGATGCTGAAATGGTTTATCATCTAAGAGGTAACTTAGATTGTGCACGTCGTGATAATGAACTGTTAAGTTTAAAGATCACAGACCTTGAGAAAGAGGTCAATGAATTAAGACTTGTGCATATTAATCAAGACAAATTAAAAGAACAGGTATCTTTTCTAGAGAATAGAGTTGACTGTTATAGAAAACTCGAAACTATTCTCAAAGACAAGATCACCGGTCTTGAGACTAAGGTTAGAGCCTACTTCAATTCTTGTTCGAAGGCTAAAGAGTTCTACAGTAAGCAAGCTGTTAATCAAACATCTGGAATAGGTTATGATTACAATGCTGCTATTGGAGAATTAGGCATAAACTCCCCTCCTCATGTATGTGCTAAAGGGAGGGAAGTACCACATGTGCTTAAGGGTGTTGATGAACCCCTCTATAAAGCATCAATTGCTGAACCATTTGATGCGACCTCTTTTGTTATTCAAGAAGAAATACGTGCTGTGGATCATGCTTATGAGAAGATTGTTTCCAAGTCAAGTGAGTCGAAAGTTCCAGTCAAAGTTGTGAAAGCAACTGAGACTAAATCAGACACACATGAGTTGGATAACAATAATGCCATGTCTACCATGCATAAATTGCCTGCTGTTAATCACTCTCATAAAGCATGTGGTGTTGCTAATTGTATGTCTTGTGCTTTTAATATGATGTATGCTTATTTTAATGGTAAGCATGTGTCTAATGATAAGACTACTCCTCGTCAGCATGTGAATAACAAGAAGCATGATAGGTCTAAGACTGCTAGTCCTTCTAAGGCTAGAAAGGAGACATTTGTGCCTAAGCTTAAACAGAAATTTGTTAAGGCTGTTTACAAGGTCAAATGTTCAGTCATTGAGAAAGTTGAGACAATTAAAATTAAAAATGTTGTTTTGCCTGACAAAGGACAGTTCTACAAGTATGCCGGGCCCAACCAAGTTTGGGTTTCGAAGAAGGTCTAATCCATTTGAAGTGCAGGGCATTAAACAAGTATAACCGGTAGTGTGGATTCTTGACAGTGGATCATCAAGACATATGACCGGAGATAGAGCCCTGCTATCAAATGTGGTTGAGAAAGCTGGCCCCATGGTTACCTTTGGAGATAACAGCAAAGGTTTATCCGAGGGATATGGCTGTTTGCAAGCTGGGAATGTTATCATTATAATTTTGTATATTGTGCTAGGTTATTATCAGGAAGCATCATCTAACATATAGCACCAGTGACGAGACTTGAGAATATTACGACATATCAGACACCTGCTGCACATTACACTTGGAATTGTACTCTAGTAAGATGTGTACAAGTGTACTCCTGTTTGGTGAGTCAAAAGAGGAAGTCAGTGCACCACAGTTCATGGACTTTGCAGCTGCAGATCTATTGGACTATGCAATCTCTTCTTCACAATCTCACTTCAGGTTGGTATGAACTAGTATACTGCTCAAGCAATCGTCAAGAACATGGTATGGCACTCTAACAGAAGTTATAATTTTATATGAATAAGTAGAGTCGTCATATTAATAACTATCTTATCACTAAGCACAAACATATTGTTTTATATGTGCAGTGGTATATTGCTAATGCAACATAACAATTAGTATCTAAAGTACTTGACAAGTATCGGTCAATGATATCTTGTTAACATTATGTTGCAGATATTTGTAAGCTTTTGACATGAATGAGAATTACTTAGACTTTACCCTAAGTGATCAATGTTTTATCAAAAACTCATTCATATTGAAAAACAAAATCAAATTTCTTTCTACATTAGTGATTTCTTATGTCATGTAAAATCTTTTGAAATCACTATTGTAAATCATTTTCTCTCTATCACCATATGTTCTGTGTTACAGGTTCAGTCTCCTATGACTTTCTTTCATTGACAGTCATGAGGTTGAAAACCCACAACGTCTATCCCAGACTGTAAAGACAAACACAAAAAAACAGAACCAACCAACACTCTCTTACCACTAAATGTAGTATGAATGAGCGTGAGGGAGATAGTGCCTTAGTGCACCACATAAGGAAGGTTCTGTAGTCAACCCAGTGGCTCTGTCTCCTACATAGATGAGTAGTATTTAAACCGAGACAACTGCTAGCCCCCATACATCTTCTCAAAAAGATGTAATGGCTGAAAAGGCACAAAAACAGTTACTAGATTCATTCTCTCAACAGGGTGAGTCTATTGAATTTTGCCTGTCGGCCAAGGTATCCGATGTAGTGTCACCACTTCAAACATAATCAATTCTTGATGCACAAGGAGAGGTTACACACACAAAGGATGAGTTGACGGAAACAAGAGTTTCGACCATTTTAAGGTCAGATTCGATTGTTCAAGGTTCGTTAGTGGACCAATTGCCTTTACAGGTGTTAGGAGAGGATACTGATCCAAAAGCCATATGTTAGTGGTCAGTGTCTACCTCCCCAGGCTTAAATCCCCTGGATGCATCTGCGGATAGTGGATCTGACATAGGTGCAGATCGGCAACTTGTTGACAATGATTCAGATATTACCTGATAAGTCACAAGGAAATGTCTTCACAGACATTAGAAGGGAACTTTAATCTTTATGCTAAATTCTTTGGATCATTGTTTACCTTCCCAGAATTCAAATCTGGAACCCTAAAAGGGAAACTAGCAACTTGTAGATTATGACTCAGATTTATCTGACGAGTTTAACAAGGATGGGGATTTGTGAACTCCCATTGCACCACCTGTGACCTCCTTTAAGGATGGCTAAGGTGATTTTCCTTGCAGGTACAGCTGGATTATGGAGCTATGAGAGAAGAGTGATACACTTGTGAGAATGAGTGTAAACACGAGTGGAGAGAAGAGTGAAACACATGTGAGGTACACTAAAATACAATCACACACTCACAGTGAGGAAGAAAAAGAAACTACTTGTTATTTCTTTTCCAACCAAGTGAAATATGAGAACTCCTTCAGACGACGGCATACATTCCTTCTTTAAGGGGGAGATAGAAGCTTAAGTAATAGTTTGGAGGATTCCTCAACTAAGGGGGAGAAATAGCAGGGAGGAAGAAAAAGATCCTACTTGTACACTACACCACACCATTGTTGTTTGTAACTACGGATCCTATTGTACGGGAGAGGTGGTAAACACAAGGTGATTTCCTAGTAAGGGAAGAAGCTGTTAGGGGAGTACCATTGGTTTTTATCTGCGGATCCTATTGTACGGGAGAGGTGGTAAAACGAAGGTGATCTTCTTTAATCAGTTGATTCTCATAGGGGGAGAAGCAAGAGATATAGGCTTCTCAACAGGAAATGTGGTTGTACATGTGAAGATGGAACTACTTGAAGATATGTTCAGTCTAGAGGAACATCTACTTGGAATCTGGAAAATGTTAAATCTCATCCAGAACTTTTCTACTATTTACTTTGCATGTATATTTATATCTTTTTCTTATTTGTTAGTTGAGTTATCCTCTAGGTATTTGTGTGTTATTGTCTAACAAACAAATAGGGGGAGATTGTAAGTCATATGTCATAGACCTATTTGTATATTCGAGGATTCAACTCAACTCAAATAAGAATGTAATAAGTAAATAGTGGATCTACCGTCAGAGAGATCTCGCAAAGTAATATCTGTCAAAGGATTCAGAATCAAGGTTCATCTACAGACTTGAGGAATTAATTCACTGGAAGAAGTTCAAGAAATTGATCATGCCTCAGTGATATAAGTCAAGATCGTGGATTTAATCAAGTGACAGAGATCTCGTCAGAGTATCATTAATTACAAGGATTTAATCTGAAGAAAATCAAAGTGTCAGAGTCAAGACATGAAGAAACGTCATGGAAGTTAGTCACTCGTGAACCAGACAGTACATCGAGTGTCAACGTTGAAGTGGCGGAATTGATTCATAATTTTCAGTGATTTTTAGAAGATTTGCAGAAGAATGGTTGCTGCTCAAGACTAGAATTAATTCTCTATTAATTAATTAAGTCATCTAATTTAATTAAGAAAATAAATTATATCTGCGAAGAATAATTTATTTATTAATTGAATTAATTGATTAATTAATTCTGAATTAATTCTAGGAATTTTAGGAATTTTCAGAAGCTTAATTGGATTAAATTCAAGCATTAAATCAGCAAGACAATTGAAAATGAACTAGCATGACAATCAGGATTGTCATACCGATTGTCATGCTAGGCCATTGTCAATTGTCTCACCGAAAGTTACTCTAGGAGGATGATTGTCTTGCTAGTTCATTCTGATTGTCTTGCTAGTTCATTCTGATTGTCATGCTAGTTCATTCAGATTGTCTTGCTAGTTCATTCAATTGTCCTACCGAAAGTCTTGCCAGCTATAGGATTGTCATGCCAAGTCAATTCTATTGGTTTTGTTGATTTAAATAGAAGCAGAGGAGCAGCATATCATTTTAATCATCCAACACACAAGTCAAGAACAAAAGAGCAGCCGCCTTGAAATATAAAATCATCTTCTCTGCTGAAATTCAAGATTAAATTTCTAGATTGTAAAGTTAAATGCAATCCACTAGAAATCTTTATCTTGCTCTTGTGTATCAATCTAGCGGATCAAAATCCCTAGAACTTAATCTCAAATTGCGTTTAGCATTTGAATCTTTTTTATTACAAAAATAGAAAAAGTTCATATCGAATTTATTCTAGATTTGTGATAATTAATTTGAGATTAATTCCTTGTAATCGATACAGTTGTTGTAACACCTTTCAAGTTTAATAAAAGTTTTATTTAACTTGAATTTTGTTTCACATTTTTTATTCCGCATTTAATTCGATTATTCGGTACTGTTTGTATTCAACCCCCCCCTTCTACAAACAAATTGGGACCTAACACCCAAAAACAGGATCCATGTATAATTATGGGCAGATTATGGAGATAACGAATCATACCTTTCAAGAGCTTAACTTTCACGAACTTAACGGAGATCCTAGCTATCACGCTTTGTGTCTACCTCTCGGAGAAACACCTCTATGGTATCCACACGAGCACCTTCAAGAACGTCTCACGAACTTGACTACGGAATGGATGTACTAGCCTCCTTCTTGATGATCTGAATTGCCTCTGTCTCTCTTTGCTGCTAGGGTTTTCTAAAAAATGTACAAGCCTCTTTAACCTATCATTATGTATTTATAATGGCTGATTAAAAAAGGCCCATAACAGCAAAGCCCAACCCTAGTAGGTATTGGATTAAATAATAAAAATGAATTTCTATTATTTAATTAATAACTAAGTCATACTTAATTATTATGGGCAAAAACATTCCTTTTAATTCGAATTTATATTATCTCAATTAAGTCTTACTTAATTATAATAAAATTCAAATAATCATCAATTAATTTAAATCCATAATTTAAATTAACTATTCCATTAAGTGCTCTATTTGTGCGACCCTATAGGCTATTATTTAATTGGCAATAATTTTATTCTTTAATAAAATTATAAACAATGAGCGGTATCTAGTAATACATCATTGTTACCCAATTAAACAATAATTAAATCGTGATTAGATAAAACCTTTCGTGATTAATGTTTTTCATGTAATATAATCCCTTTAACCATACATATTATAGATTAAACTCGAGGCATGTATTTAGTCATCCTCTTCAATATTTAATCCGGGTTTACTTGATCCATGAGTAGATTATCGAGACAAATCATTATTTGAGCGTGGCCATGCTTTTATAATCTCACTCAATCAAGAGGCCAATAATATCTCTCCTAATTCTAGGAGGGTTAAATCCTTTATCTATCATTCATATTTCTCATACGACTCATGATATACCCGATGTCCACTTTTATCATCACCCGATCAAAAGTAACTTTTAATGTAGTCAAAGTATATTAATCCTCGTATAGAAATATAATGATTTCAAGTCAAAGGATCGTTACACCATTATCACTGTGAGTCTTTCTTATGACTTTATTAAACATGAAGAATCTCACTGTGGGTCTGTCCAGTACCATGTACTCTCACATGTACCTATGTATTGACTTTAGTATCCCCATACTTATAACCAATGAGATGTGGTTATCTTGTCAAACAACATACTAGTCTATCTATGTATTATTATTGTCCTATATAATAATACTCGACTAAGGACCTTTAAGAATATGATATATTATATAATCTCAAGTTCAAGTCATGTACTTAAACTATACAATTTGTATCATGATTCTAAGGACATTTATTATGCTAATAAAATATCGCAGTAATTAAGGTCATAATAAATACATTTATTGAATGATCAACTGACATAAAGATTATAAAAGAATAATGTATTGCCTCTAGGGCACCTACACTAACAATATCCCACTTGCACTAGAACCAATCACCCATATATCTAATACCCATGGAACTAGTGTGACCATCGTGCTTCTGCTGCGACAAGCCTTTGGTCAGTGGGTCTGCAATGTTATCATTCGTGTGCACTTTACATATGTGTATATCACCCCTTTCATTAATCTCTCGAATAAGGTGAAATCTCCTGAGTATATGTTTAGCCCGGGAATGTGATCTAGGTTCTTTAGCTTGTGCAATGGATCCATTATTATCGCAGTATAGATCAATGGGATCTGCGATCGATGGAACCACTCCCAAATCAGAAATGAACTTTTGAATCTAAACGGCCTCCTTAGCTGCTTCACAAGCCTGCAATGTACTCAGCCTCCATTGTAGAATCAGCTACTGTTTCTTGCTTTGAACTCTTCCAGCTTACAGCACCTCCGTTTAGACAAAACATAAAACCAGACTGTGATACAGTATCATCTCTGTCTGTTTGGAAACTTGCATCGGTGTAACCTTTTACAACGAGTTTCTCTTCTCCTCCATACACCAAGAATGAATCTTTAGTTTTTTTTCAGGTACTTAAGAATATTCTTTACTACCGTCCAGTGACCTTCACCCGGATTAGACTGGTATCTGCTCGTCATGCTCAAAGCATACGAGACATCTGGGCGAGTACATACCATTACATACATGATAGATCCAATTGCTGAAGCATATGGAACTTTATTCATGTGGTCCTTCTCATACAATGATTTCGGACACTGGTCCTTAGAGATCGTTATCCCTTGAGACACGGGGACATATCCCCTTTTTGTATTTTGCATTCCAAAACGATGCAAAACCTTATCAATGTATGTGCTCTGACTTAGACCGATCATCCTTCTAGATCTTTCTCTATAGATCCTCATTCCTAGAATGTAGGATGCCTCTCCTAAGTCTTTAATGGAGAAATTACTCCCTAACCAAGTCTTAACAGCCTTTAGAGAAGGTATGTCATTCCCCATTAGTAGTATATCATCAACATATAGTACTATGAATGCCACATAGCTCCCACTAACCTTCTTGTAAACACACAGTTCATCTTCGTTTTGAACAAAGCCATACTCTGTGACTATTTCATCAAAACGGATATTCCATCTCCTAGAGGATTGCTTCAAT